>NC_044504.1:3120840-3218340 GCF_902362185.1 Chanos chanos
TTTAATGATTTGAAGGATTTCCGTGAACTCAAAGAGCTGTAATGAAGCCTGTGAAGTTGGTTCTTAACTACGAGAAAGACGCGCTCTGCCCCCCCCCCCCCCCCCCCCCCCCCCCCCCCCCAAAAAAAACCCATAACAAAACACACTAAAACAAAACATCGCTTACAGGTATGACAGAGATGTTTGTTTTGGTCAGTTCCTAATCCGATTAACAGTCTGAGCAAAGCTTGTAAAACTGAACAAATGAAGAGGAATTCTGTAGAGCAGCTACCCCATCGCTCATCTTAAGGATCTGATGAGTGGATGACAGAGTTAAGTGTCCCTCGTCCTTTTCACACTCGAGTTTTTATTGCCATAGCGATCTCCTTGCTCAGCATTAAGAGCAGCTTTCAGAGCTGACATAAAGACACGTGGGTACGGCACATCCACCTGGAGACTGACATTTTATTTCATTTTAACACGATGACACTTTTCCCACCGCAGAATCTTTTCAGATGAGGACACTTACAGGAGCTTGTAAATTAGTTTCATCTTACTTTCCTTGTGATCAAGACAACTTTTTTTTTTTTCCCCCCCAGCTGATCTGAGGATATAAGACTTTAGGGAAAAAAAGTTGGGAAAAAAAAAAAAAAAAAAAGGATTCTTTAGGGCGAAGATGATCGGAAATGAGCGAGAACCCTTGAAGAAAAGGAGCAATTATCATGCGGCGGTAGCCCACAGGGATCAGTGTGTTGACTGTCTTTGAAGCCACCGTAGATACCTTCAAAGCCTGATCTTCTTTTGAAGATTACCCACAATTCTGCCACATCTCTATTCAGATGAAGGGGGTTATTATGCTAATGATGTCGCGGCGTTGGAATCTTGTGCTGAGGGAGCGACAGTCGCAGTGGGAGATCTGGGGAGGGGTGGCGGGGGGGGCGGGTCTGGCACATTGGAGGAAGTGGGGACAGGCAGTCTTCATCCTCGTCTCTCGCTGGTATTTAAAGATTCTTGGCATTTTCTCCCTGCACTTTTTTTTTTAATTTCCTTTTTTTTTTTTTTTTTCTTTTTGGAGGAGGAGGGGTGTTACTAAAGCCCAAACTGAGATAGTTCTCTTATTAAAAACATCATGAGACATCAGACGTGCACGTCCGCAAACCACACCATTTAGTTTGGGACTCACGGTTTGGTATGTCAAACATTTGTTTTTCTCTGGACAAGCATTAATGCAGTATGTAAAACTACACGCTTGTTGTGATATCATTTTCACATGAACAATCACGTATGATGTGTTGTCTTTAATAACAATCGAAGATTATTCTATTATTCCAATTTCTAAATGTCTTATGAGTATGTTGTTGGTTATTTAACAAAAACTAAAGTGATGCATCCACCAAACATTATTTCAAGATATTTTTAATTCATTTTTATTCTCTAAACATTCTATTCAAAATATTCCTTTAGTCTCATCTCATTGGACAACTTCAGTTTGGTAAGTACAGGGAAATTAGTTCATATGTTTGGCAATTTATTGTTTTAAGTTAAGTTTAAGTTTATTTCCTTTATTAATTCCACAAACAGGGAAATTCAACCTTTGCATTTTGACCCATCCAAAGCAGTGAACACACAACACACACTATGAGCAATGAGCAAATGAGCACACACACACACACACACACACTAGGAGGTGGTGAACACACACCCGGAGCAGTGGGCAGCCACACAACCGTAGCGCCCAGGGGGCAGTTTTAGGGTTAAGTACCTTGCCCAAGGGCACTTTTTTCTGTTATACTTAAAAGATGCCAAACCTGGACTCCCAACACTGAGAAAAAATACCAGATATTTGAGTGTAATATAGCATTACGACTCTTACAGCTCTCCAAACATTAGTCTTATCAAAGTTAATTGTCAGTGACATCAAGAGTTAAAACATTTAATACCGGCCCTGCTCCAGCTGAAGGAGAACCGATCAAAACAGGTTGAGACCACTGTTGTTCGGGTAAAGATAAAAAAGCTGATGAAGTGTTTGGAGTATGCATAACAAAGAGCTGCCAGCTCTTCACTGCCATTGTAAAGGGCGGGGAAAAAAAAAAGCTAACCTTCACCTCTGTGAACCAAAACAGAGGAGGAGTGCACTGAATGAGAATGTAATTAAAAAGAACGGCGAGTAGTCATTTGCCTTTAAATCAGTCATCTAGCCCTCTCTCCATTACTACGGAAGTGGAGCCTTGCTCGCAAGTAATTGTTATTGCAGCCATGTTTTGCACGTCCATTATGTCAGGTTTCTTTGCTACTTATCTCTTAATTGTGCTTTTGATGTGACTCAGATTGGAGATCTTCATTCCCCTCTCGCATTTTCATCCAGTTGCCCTGATTTACAGCCTTCCGTTTCGCCGTACGTTTTTAATGAGCCAGACTTCAAAATGGCATCTTAAATACGCAGCTTATCACCAGAGCTGTGGAAGTGCATTCAGATGAAGCCCTGGCCACGTGCACGGCTCAGCCTTGGGAAGGGGGATGTTATTGGATGCACGTTTGTAGTTGGAATTCAAAAAGAAATCACAGTGCATGCCTATTTTGGGGTCTTATAATAGCGCATGACAAGAAGTCACATGTTTTCAAACAAATCACTGCTGAACCGTGACTATGTTAAACACAGAACATCGACACAGAATACCAACAATCAGGGTCACTAACCCGTCTGGTAATCAGGATGGGACCATTCGTGATTTTGGGATGGATCACTATCAGTGTGACCTTGAACAAGCTCCCCGGCTTGCTCTACAGTTGTGCCACATGATTAAAAAAGTGTAAGTCCCACTGAATATGATCTCCAGCTCAATGAAATTATATTAAAAGGGAAACCAGGAAAAAGGCTTCATGCATAAAAACAAATTGTCAAAATAAGTCTTTTCAATGCAAATTTTCAACAGAAGAGCATGTTTCCACCATATGTAAAAGTACACTGTTATACTGAGTCAAAGAAATAAGCAATATCTTGAGGTGCCGCATATTTCTTGGAATTTTAATTTCAATGTCTGCACATACAGACCATATATAAACTACCATCTTGTGAGTTAACGTAAATTGAAAGTGCTCCTGAGCTGATTGTTATTTAGCCTTGAATTTCCTCCTAAGACGTTTTTAAAAACAATTTTTCAAATTATTGCAGACCAAGGCCTCAATCATAATAAAAGTCTTTTCATCATGCTAGCAGCATTCCGTCTACGCGCAGATGGTCTCGGGTTTGTGGAGAATTATTTGTTTATTTATTCAACAGACTTGACTGCACACAACACGCCCCTCCTTCATTCCTCATCTGTCACAATTTCAGAACAAACAGGGAAGCATTTAGTAAATAAGCGTAGTGTGACTGACAGCTAAGACGTCTGTCTCAGATACAGACATACAGTATATCCTGATGAGACCTGAGCTACCACTACGCTGTTCACAACCACTGTGACCAGAGACCCCTGTGTGATCCACTCACCCCAGCCTGTCCATCTGTCGTCTGACTAAAAGACAAAGAAGTACAATAACTACTGACAAGGTATTTACAACTCTTTGTATATGATTAAGAAATAGTTCATAATTATGTAAGTCAAATGTTTTTAAGCTTTTCTATTATTATTATTATTATTATTATTATTATTATTATTATTACTATTATTATTATCATAGAGGTTAAACAACACTTGTAAATGTTTCAGTTTGACTGATTGATAGATTGATTGACAGTTAATTGATTGATTGATTGATTATTTGACTGACCTGTTTTCACCTGAGCCACATTCATAATTGTATCCTAAAAACAGCTGCTACAAAATGTTTTGTCAGCCACAAAATATCATTTTTGAATAATAACAAAAATATATTCACTCATGATTCACTAAACACTTACATATATTAGCTATGATATAATTATGATTAACTCCTAGCTTACACATTAGTTCATAACTGATATTTGTTAAAATATGCTAGTTTAAGTAGACTCTGTCTAGAGAGACATTACCGGCGGAGCGGACATTTCCCCTACCATATGACAAACATCTATTGAAGGCACTGCTACCGCAGAGCAGGGAGTGACTTACACACTAAACTGAGATAGCAGGTCCACAATCACTCACTTGCCTTAAAATATCAGTCCCTGCTTGACAAGACAGCCTGCTGTCTGCAAATGTGTGTCAGGATGCCGTTTTAGATAAACAGGAAGGACAAACAGCAAGAAGAGGACTCGTTGTCTCATCATTATGGCCTTTTGCCCGCGACAAAAAAAATGAATGTTGCCATCAATGCTGGGATATTTTCTGCTCATAATCATCAAGCCAATAGGCGACGGAACGATTTTCAATCCTGCGGAAAGACAGCCTTTTAAAAGTAATGTTTTTTACAGGCTTTAACAGTCCAGTCTTTACAAAGTTAAAATGATATCACACACGCTCAAACACCAGCGTAAAAAAGAACAATGAGTTGTTTTCATTCCACCGCAGCATACAGTTATGGCGTGTAATATTCATCGGAGACAATGCCGAACGTGCGATTGTCTTTGTTTTCACTCACATTTTATTGTCAGAAGACTGTAATAAAAACAGACCATCTGGCTGCATGGTGCACTTTGTGAAACAGGAAATGGAGTGTGCCCTATCCTGATGAGAGACATCGGTGGGAAGCCAGTCGTGAATGGTGTTCCACTTATTATTTTTTTTTTTTATTCTTTTTCTTTTGTTTTGCCTCCACCCCAGCAAATGGTATTGCATATATGCAATATATATATATATATATATACTTCAAGTATGCTGTTGCATCTCCTGCTGGATGCATTTGCTCATAAAATACTTGATGAGAAAAAGGCAAATTAAAGTCAGTTGATAACATTTTTATGCAGTCAGACTCTCTCCAGGTCATGTATTGTGTAATTTCATAAAGTGATGCCCACACGTGTTGAAGAAGTATCAATCAAAACGAGTAAATACATGAATCTTACCGTAAATAACCTAGAGTTCTGAAGATGGCTAGGATATGCCAGAGTATGTGTTTCAGCCAATAAAGTTATGGGCCAAGTATTCAGTCCAACACAAAAAAAATGTACGAATCTTGAACCAGACCAGTGACAAGGGTGGTGACATTATTGGTGTACAGTGATGATTTGATGAGTTTAAGATGTTGTTAAAATCAACGCTTTCTGACACCATTGGGCAGCACAATCATTTCTGGTCCCCATAACACGGATCCTGAGTATCTGTGCTGCTCCTATTCTATTGCTGGTCAAATAGCTACGGTTTCTACCGGAATAACTCTGGCCAACCTGCATACATTTGATAAAATACTGATGTATTCACGCTGTAAAACTGACTCACTGCTTATGGATGCATGTGTGTGCTGAATGCTAACAGGTTATTTTTTCAATGAAAACAAACATTCATTGTAAATTTACACCAGATCCCATTAGAATTGCACAAGCAAAACCCTTCCCTTTCACTAACTGCTTATGTTTGCCATATTTGACTCTGTGTTGGTCTGTGCCACCTTCAGAGAATCTCAGAATGGCAAACGCACCCTGCAGGTAAAACCCGCTTGGCCAGCTCACAGTTCTGTCTCCTGACTGGGCAACTGTCCCAGAGAACCGGATCTCTGGATTCTTTTCCAGTGCAAATATAATACACCTCAGTGTCTTGTGCTGATCAGTTGTATAAGGTGTGTGTGTGTGTGTGTGTGTGTGTGTGCATATGTGCGTGTGTGCGTTCAGGCCTGGGAAGGAAGCCTGCTGCCACTGCAGACTCACAGGAGGAAGACTGCCCATGTCTGGTCTCAGTGAATGTGTCATTAATGTGTTTTGACGTGCATGAGACTTGAACAGGAAACCTAGATTGGGAGACATCTTTAAACACGTTTATCCGCATTAAGATTGGCATGGTCAGGTGAATTGGTATCTCACCGCTGTGCGTTGTCATCTAGGTGAACCCTCGTATTTCTATGTTTCATTTTCGCCCCTCTCTGTCTGAAGTCCAGGAATTATTTATGTGTGAATGTACATAGTAAATATATCATCAGTTTAAGTATTTACATTACTTTTTGGTGAAGATCTTATTTCATTGTTAAGCATGGCATAAGTAAATTAAAAAAAAAAAAAAAACTTTTTTTTTTTTTTTTTTTCAAAATCAGACTTTCCAGGTGTCTCTACTATCCAGTTGATACTAGTTTGTAAAATATCAAACTCTGTATATTTACAGTCAATCAAAGTGACCGCAGTTGGATTCCCACTTTTCCCAGTCCCTCAGTCGAAAAGAAAGTAATGGGGGGGGGGGGGGGGGGGTGGCGACGAAGCTGTTTCCCCACTGGATGCCTAATGTTGCTGAGAGCTGCCACCATGAAAATGAAATGAGTGAATAATCAAATGATAAAAATCAGGACGTCTTCCCTCCCCCTCGCAGGGTTCCCCCAGGCGCCGGGAAGATTGACAGAAATAGATCATCTCTTAAGAGTGCTAGCATTTCCCAACAAACAGGTAATAGCTTTCCTGTCAAAATAATGATTGTCTTTGATGCGAACCATTTACAGAGTTAATGCCTCTGTTTGAATGCTTTACATTAAACAGTGAGGCCTCTGTTTTAGTCAGTAATGCTGTGAATGGCAGTCTTCAATCAAGTGTTCATTCCCTTTAACTCTCGTTTAGGTTTTCTCTTTTTTCCCAAATGTTTAGAGTTCGGATTCATTTTCTGGAATGATGAAACGTCACACTCATCTGGAATATGTAGGTGGAAGAATTCTTTGGTTTGTGGCACTAGTGGAAAATGATAGAGCTGGTCTGTAGTCTCAGTCTCTGGACTTGCCTAACACCACAGCGGCTGGTTTCATTGCATTTTCTTTTCTTATACTGCAGAAAGACATCAAACGAGGCCGTTCAAAAATCCATACCACGCATATAATTATTAACCACGAATAATGAGGCATGCCTAGTAGTACATGTGTGTTTGATTATACATTCATAATAATAATCACATGGTTTAATTGGGTCTACGAACTGTGTGTCCACAAAAGATGCCCGGTGAGGCCTGGTGCCATGTTTTCCATGGTGACCATTTGCAAACATAAATCATTCACAAAGTATTCATTGTACTGTGTGTGTTTGTGTGTGTGTGTGTGTGTGTGAAGGATAACCTGTTTTAACCTCTTATTCTTGTGCAGGTAATTACCAAGCAGATTTGATTGACAGCAGCTGAGCAGGCCCCCTCCTCATTAAAAGTCTGTTTTGTCACAATGCACTGCCACTGCACTGCACAAGGCACGAGTCACAAAAACACCTGCATGTTTCAATATTTCCTCCTGTGCTGAGAAAGAAAATGGAATAATAATAATAACAATAATACTGACAACTGAGAAATTTTAAGCCAAAAGTAACCCCAGAGGTTGTACCTTTGTATTCTTTTTTATCTTTTGCGCTTGCTATGTTCACGGTTCCAGAATGGGGAAATAGACAGCACAATCGGTTTGATTCTGAGAGTGTTTCTGCGTTTATCAGCATCTTCTTTGTCTTTTGGTGCATCTCTCTCACCTCTGATTTCCACGGGGGACTCAGGCTGGCAGATGAGGGAGTTGCAGACATAGCGTATGTGAGTGTATGTGTACACGCCAGAACTGCAGCATAGGCAAACCAGGCATGCATTACGGACCCAAAAATTCCAGGGAGGGAGACCGTCTTTTTTCTCCGGAAGGTTTAGGGCGCTAAGAGTGGTTAACCAACCCCAAATGTATAAGTGTAGTTCAATTTTAATACACACATGATCACAAGAATAGCAAAAAAACATAAAGTGAGTAGTTATTTAAATGGAGAAAAGAAGGAGGATACTGTGTGGGTGGGTTGTGTTTAAAATAATGTGATTCTTTTTTTTTTTTTCTCTTGATTACTCTTCATTTGCCCATTGTTAGAGTTTTTGCTTAACTGCTGCGCCATAGCCTTAGCCGTAGCCTTTCACACTTGGAACTGAGCGCCACTTTCGAATGACGGACCAGTCTTTTGCTTTTTTTTTTTTTTTCTCTTCCTTCTTTTTTTTTTTTTTGGTTAGGTTGGTCGAGTGAGACAGATTGAATGGTTCAAGTTTGTTGGGGGTGAGCGGGCCAATACAGGTGGTCTTGATCTCTCATCTCCCAGACTTTTGTTTGGGATTTCAGAGAATCACTGCCTGTCTTGGCTCACTACATGAGACAGATGGGTCTACCATTGAGCAGGGAAGCCAGTGAACAGAATAGCCTCTGTGAGAATGGGCTTTCTTCCTCAACACACTTCACAGATATAAAGACATACTTTTTTCTCTTTCTTTTTTTTACTTTTTATTTCTTCTTGGTTGTCTCTTAAGAATAGTTGAACTAAGAGGGCTTTTAGAGAACTGCATGGTTCTTTTAGTTTAGCATGGTTTTTTTTCTTTTTCTTTCTTTTTTGTCTTCTTTTGCTCAGAAGGCATTCAAGCCTTATATAACACAAAATCCTGAAATTTGATCCAAACACACACACACACACACACACACACACACACACACGAAAAAAAAAAAAAGCCTCATTTGGTCTTTACAGCTAGAGAGGATAATGTGTAGCTAAAGTGCTCATTTGGGAAGGTTTTCAATCGACTGGAATCGTGTTCTGCTGTGCTTCTGAGGGTGTTCCTGGCTTGCTTGGAAGAGAATGCATTAGATGTATGCTGGAGTCATGAGAGATGATTCTGTGGGCCTCAGTGTTTCTGTGATTAGGGCTGCAGCCAACTGGCTTTATTCCAAGAAAGGGGTCTGGTCGCTCCAGCCTGAGTTCTTGCCCTGGTTAGGTGTTTGAATATTGCAATACAAATTTCTCATAACCAAAGCCTAGAAAAGACATTTTCTTTCCAAGCCATTGCAAACGGAGAGACTTTTTTGTTTGTGTGCGTGTGTGTATGTGTGTTTCAGTTGTTGAGTTACATTCCGTTCAGAGGTGGTTGGGCATCTTAAGTATGAAACCATCCTGTTACTCATAAACATGAATGAAAATGAACATTTACCTTTGATTACCATGAACTGGCATGTCTTCAGTCACAATATTCATGCACACAGGCATCCACACTCTAAAGATACAGACTGTGTGTTTTTGTATTAGCATGAACCATAAACATCACAGTATTGTGAGAGTTCTGCAGCTTTTTGATTGGGAACGTGGCTCTCATTACGTTGGTAACTTATAACCTAAGGGACCTGTTTAAAACCGCACTGTTACCCTTAGATCCTTGACACCAAACAACAGTTCACATGTTTGTTGAAAACCTTTTCATAGTGATACTTAAAGATGACCTGCTAACAATTCACTCAAAATACCGTACCAGTAACCGTGTTCGCCAGGCTTCTCTTCAGCTGTGTTTAGGTGTCCGCAGGTGTTGACATTACCTGGCTGATAGTGCAAAGCTCCAATTCCGAGAGGAAACCATATGCCTTGCACAGATGAAAACACTCACTCACTCACTCACTCACTCATTATCTAAGCCGCTTATCCTGATTAGGGTCGCGGGGGGTGCTGGAGCCTATCCCAGCGCTCATAGGGCGAAAGGCAGGGAAACACCCTGGACAGGTCGCCAGTCCATCGCAGAAGACGAAAACAAAATCTCTGAAATAATCCGCAGTTAAACTGTAAAATTAAATCTTTAAAGAACATATTACGACGCTGTCATTTTGGCATCTGATTAATTAACGGATAAGTTCTGGGACTCCTATAAAGTTCTTTTTCTTACTCATGAAAAATTTCATGCTTTTCCATTTCTGCTTGACACATAAGTAATGCAAGAGGTCGTTATGAATATGAAACGTCAGAGAGCGACTGCAGATAAAACCTGAGGAGTGTGAGAGCAGACGCAGTTGTGGTAGTATTTATTCTGTTTGTTGTTTGCATTTGTCTCAGCGTGTGTGTGCGCTCACACAGATGGGGTTGATGTGGGAGCTGTCTGTCATGTGAGTATTTTCCCTATCAGTGCTGATTGTAATCTCCTGTCAGAGCTACTGGAGTGTACTTTCCTCTCTGTTTTCATATTTCATTTATTACCAGAGATTTTCTATGTCTGGCCCACGTGAACCTGAAAGTCAGTGGTTGGAATCACGAGTTTCTTTAATTGTGCAAGAGAGCACAAAGGTGTAATTAGAAGGGTTCCTTGTCAGCTTAGCGGGATGAAAAAAAAAAAAAAAAGAATTCCTACAGGGTACAGAGTGAAATTTTAATTTTGCCTGTTCTCTTTCCCCATTACATGTTTAATGTCTTGCGTTTTAAAAATTCAGATTGTGTCTCCAATATCCCGGAGAACTGAGGTGAAAAAGCAAATAATGTGTTTAATTTTAGCATGGCCAACGCGGACAAAATTTAAGTAGGATAAGGTAATACTGCCTTTGTCCTGATAATATAAAATAAATGAAAATACTTATTTATTGAATTTAATTCTTGAATGTTGTGCAGCATAACGATCGAGAACAATTTTTTTGCCAGTATTTTAGAACAGTTTAATTAGCTCTAGACAAAAAATATCAACATGGGAGTAGATTTCACCTTTGAAAATCAGTTTACTGTACAATGATATTAATGCAAATGAACCGACATACATTTTTGAAATCTTGCACCTGAGAACTTTAATATTGTTTTGTGGCACTCTCAGCATGAGTATTACCAACACAAATATTACCAACTGAAGTACTGTCACCACAAACATTACCAGCCGAAGAGCTATCGCCACATGCAATTCTACCTCAGGTTTTTCCATCTCAAGTAGAAACAGAATGCATGAGCAACACTGCGTCACTTTTATTTACTTATTTATGCATTTATTTTTTATACACATAGCATATCAGATCAAGCTTTGAAGTTGTGTTGAGTTAGAGGATCTTAATAGGCCCACCAAGAAAACCTCCCTTATTTCCCTCAACATCAATCTTTTTTTTTTTTTTTTTGGAGGGGGGGTAGGGGGTCAGGTTACTGAAGAAAGCTCCTTTTTCCTGGCCAGCTGCATTAGCTCTTAATGACAGACACTGGGAAACCAGTATGCTCTTTTTCACTGTATTAGCATTAGCATAATGGCCTTTTTAACACACTTAGACATGCCTGTCGAGGAGTTCCTGGTGGAAGCGGTCTGTCCTGAGCCATTAGTGTTGATCCATTGCTAATGCGCTAACAGTAGCTGTACTCGGAGGACCTGTCTATAAGTACTTCAGCTGCCATCCTCCATTTCTGCTACTCACTTTGCCTCCGAATGCTTATCAATATTTCATTATCTTGCATGAGTTTACCAACTCTGAGAGGAAAAAGACTGCATTCTTGGACTGAGCAACAGAGAATGAGAGAAAGAAAGAAAAACATGAGGAAAAAAGGCCCATTTTACTTCAAATCATCAATAAGTCTTGAGTTCACATGGCAGTCACCTTCGTTGTGGTATGTGAGGGTAGCATCACTTCTTCTGTCAGGTGTGAAGTCATCTATTTGTGTTTTTATTTTTTCTTTCCCCTTACCATGTATTTCACTGCATCGAAGAACAGCAGGACATACTGGGAGGTGAGCTGTGTGGATTTGTCTCTGAGTGGCACTTTGCTCTCAGTGACTACCTTTGCGTACAAGGGGATAATAAACCTCACGCTTCCAAGGAACATAAGTCAGTTGTGTTCCTGACTTGTGGCCTTTAAGCCAGAGTCGGCAAGTGTTACACAACTGGGAACAGTACAATACAACATTACTGGGAGACAGTGTCTTAAGCTGGTGGGGCATTAAGTAGTCCAGGAGCCTTGTATAAAGCCTTTAAGTAAACGATGACACAGCATGTTTCCCTTCCCAACAGAGTCCATCAAAGACCAGGAGCAATAATTGCACACAATAAAGGCAAAATAAAAATGGGCACTAACTGAAACATGCTCACGTGAATTCCATAACTCTACGTTAATACAACTCTAACGTGTGCTTGCATTTAAATATCTCCATGGTATAGGCTCTTTTTATTCTAATGTTTTCATTTAAAGATAAATGACATTTCATTTTTTTTAATGTTTCAAACAGTAATTATTGCCGAGAATGTGTTATATAATTATCACACCTTGGAAGACCTTGCTCAAACTGAAACACCATTGTTACAATATATTGGAGCTTTGCACTATAGTCATCTGGTTTATTTCCTTCGCTCACTTGCAGGTGCCTGGAGCTTTAGCGCCTGTTTCTGCAAGGCAGTACCACTGGTTCCTACTCAACCAGCAAAATCATGACTTTTGACTGTGTGAGGCAGGCCAATCTTTCACTCCTAAAACTCATTAACTATTTATGTTTCCGTTACAGAATCTTTTAAGCAGTGGAGTGATGGCTTATTGTCTCACCCCATTGCAGTTGTTGATGAGTTTGAATCATTGTTATGCAAGGTAGAGACGGCTTTGACTTAGACACAGCAGGTGTCCCTCATGTGTGTTCCTGAGTTGTTTAGGATCTGTTTGAAAGAGTACACGGCCACAAACGTTAAACTGGAGACTGGATCTAGAGTTTAAATGCAAACAGACCTTTAACTGGATGAAATATCCTCATAGCTTCTTGCTGCGTCTCTCCAGACACACGCCCAGCTCCCTTGACGTGCTGTGTCTTTACGTATTACCACATAATCACATTTCATGCAATATTTAAGCGTACTATTTAATGTTCTTCTTCGCTAATGTCTATACAATGACTTGTGTGGTTATTGCTTTCTTTTCATGTTTTTATCTCTATAAAACCCTTCAAATTGTACAACACTTTTTATATGTCAATGAGAGAAACATGCAAAGTCTTTCACCAAGTTTACTTAAAAAAAAATCACAGAATTTGGTAATGCAACATTGATCAAAATGTAAATACAACAAATGGAAACCCAGATTTGAGGATTTTGAATGCAAGAGTGCAGCATCAGCAAGATCCAAACCGAGCTGCCTTTACTGCCTCTGGTCTGCCTTTCTCTTTTTGTACTAACCTCTTCCCTCGAAATACCATGAGGAGCTCCCTGCCTCATTTACCTTGCAGATCCTTAGTAACTTACGAGTCCTCATTTAAAGATTTATATAGTTTTTTATTATTATTTATTTATTTGGAGCATCTTTTTGCGAGATGCGGTATGCTTCTTGAGGCACTCAGAAGCACATGCTCATTACTATAACAGAAGAGAAAGAGAACAATAATTGGTGTTGCTGTCAAAATGAATCAGGCCTGAATGTGCGGTAGAACAAGTGGAAAGGTGACCCTCATTGGACGTACAGCACACCGCCCCCCCCCCCCCCCCCCCCCCCCCTCAAAAAATTTTGATTTATGGATGAGGGAAGAGAACAGACTGAAGTGCAGGGCTCCTTGCTTTTAACTTTAGCGTTCGGATGCGAGCTCGGGAGGGAAGTTTAGAGAGGAGAGTTCTGAGGGAGAAGAGAGGCAGAGAAGAAGAGAAAGAGACATAGAGGGAAGGGGAAAAAGTCACAGAGCAAAATAACAGATTTCATGCTATTGTGAGCTGGCACAAAAGCCGACAGGTGTCCCTGTTTCTTTGGCATGGTTTTTGGGGCTCCCCAGGAGCACCCTTGTCTTCCTGGATGAAGGTCGGTGGAAACGCTGTACCCTGCTGAATGACCCTCACACAACCAACGCTGGTGGCACCGAATGTATCTTGGCATTTTATCATAACTGCTGTTCCCAATTTCACACCATTAACATAACAATAGTCAGCCTTTCCGAAACCATCCCTCAAAAAGCCCTGTTATCTCACTTTTTTTTTTTTTAAGGAAATTCACCAGACTACAGGAATTGCAATCTTTACTGATTCGTTTTCATTATTATTATTATTATTATTATTATTATTATCATTATTAGTATTATTATTATTAGTTTTAAAATTACATGACCTTTTATGTGCCTGGCTTTTCTGCCTCCTTTATTCAGTAGGAAGCATTGTCTCCCTGTTAAAGAACTGTCATGAACAAAGGAAACAAAAGCACAGTTCTGATGAGTCGCCTGCTGCTTTTGATCTATGATAGCATTTCAAGACAGGGATTCAACATGACCACTCAAAATTAGATTCAGCCACACCACAAGCTTTCAGTGTGGTCCAGTGTCCAATATGCTTTCACCTAATGTCGTGCCAGTCCTTTTCCAGAGACACAGGGGACAGTAGACATCACATTCATGGAAAAACAATATGAATATGGTATTATATTGCAGGTGCTATTGTATAAGCTGGTGGAAATCAGAGAGAAAGAATGGGATTCACTGACAAATTTAATTGCTCTTTCAGTGTGTGCGTACTCTCTTAGAACTCGGGGGCGATATTCAACAATGCAGCCGTGAAACTACAAAACCCCCATTCTGAGGATACCTTTGTGTTTCTCAAAGCCTATTATCACTAGATTAAGTGGCTGCTCTCGAGGTCTGTTAAACCGTTTTTTTTTGTGTGTGGTTTTTCCTCTTCTTCTTCTTCTTCTTCTTCCTCTTTCTGTGTGATGCCTTCGGATTTGATCACAGGAGAGGTCCTCCTGTACCATGAATTCAAAATGAAAAAGAGTCCCAGGAGAGCTTCTCCTTTCTCCTCTCTCCACCTCCTTTTTTTTTTTGATTGTGAAAAAGCGAGCACCAAAGTCGTTTATTCAGTCAGGAGGATGTGTTCCCTCTGGCAGTCCATAATTGGGGCCGGGGCTCATGGTTTATTAAGCGAAGGCCCTATTGATTATTGATTATAGCCTCAGTCACCTCCTACTGACGGGCCAGCAGTGTGTCCTTATGGTGATTTGAGAGGAAGAAAGATTCGGAGGGACTTGGGGACAGGCTCTGATGTGAATCAGTCCTGTCCTAGTTGGATCGAAAAAAAAAAAAAAGTCTGCTCAGCTCATGAAAGAGATGAGCTCAGTATGCTGAAACATGCCTGTCCTCGCACCACATCATCTTATTTTTGAGCTACTTTCACAGTTTCTTTTCTAGATTTGATTTATTTATTTATTTATTTGCTGATAAAAGTGTACTTATTCAAAAATGCTAATAGGTAAATTTCTCTTAACTTATTCGAAAGTCGATAAACTGAGGAACTGAAAACTGTGAAAGAAAAGAAATTATGTTGTTTTGGCATCTCTGTACTAAAATGACGTTTCAGCAGAACTTTATCTATGGTAAACAATTAATGTTGAAAATTAGCAATGGCAAGGTGTGATGTATGTTTGCAGGTTTTTGGGTTGCTTTCGCTCTCACTCTCACACTGATGATCTGAGGTGAAGTGTTAGTCTGTTTGAGTTCCTGAATAAAACAAAAAATGAAACTTCTAGCTTCTTTTTCTCTGATTTTCTTTGTCTTTTCTCTCCTTTTTCTCTGTCCACATCGGACCCAGTTGTCCACAAGGACAAAAACCACATCACTGTCGACAAGGAAGGGGGTGAGTTAAAGTTTTTGTGAGGGGAAAAATAGGAGAAAGCCTGATATTACCTGGAAGCTAAACAAGATCCTCTGCAGAATGTAGGACATTGCTGTTTTCAGTGGTAGACAAATGCCCTCTTCCTAAGAAGCAGGGACAGTTTACTACTTTCTCAGATGGCCAGTACAGTACTAAAATAGACCTTACTCAAGCCTACCAACAGGTTGAGTCAAAACAATATCTGATCATTAATACACCCAAAGGCTTGTGTCAGATGAACAGATTACCATATGGCATAACCAGTACGCCCATGATAATGGTTCAGGTTTTATAGGGTGTGTCAGAGGTTGTCTGTTGCCTAGATGACATTCCAATCATGGGTAAAACTACTGCTGAACATTGGAAGAATGTTGAACAGGTGTTGCAAAGATTACAAGGCAGAGGCATCAGGGTAAACAATGAAAAGGTGCCTTCTGCTAACGCAATGTTACATATTTGGGGCACAAAATTGATGGTGATGGGTTACATCCAGGAAAAGAGAAGGTAGAGGCAATAGCTTGTGCTCCTGCTCTTAAGAATGTTACAGAACTTAGAGATTTCTTGGCATTACTCTCTTACTAAAGAAAATTAATTGGGAATTAGCCAACTATCATAAAACTCATGACAGCATTCTTACAGAAGGATAGAACATGGCACTGCTTAGATTCCTTTCAAGCAATTTTTCAGAGAGCAAAAACACAGCTACCCTTACTCATTATGACCCACAATTCCCTATCATATTAGTTTGTTATGCATTGGCTTGCAGAGTGAGGGCGGTGATATCACATACAATGTCAGATTGTAGTGATAAACCCATTGCATATGCCTCTCACACACGCAGCAAATCTGAGTTAAACTACTGATATATATATATATATATATATATATATATATACACACACACACAAAGAAGCCCTTAAGTATAAACTTTGGGGCACAGAGGTTTAGGGAATATCGCAATAGGGAGAAAATTTGTTCTTGCCTCTGATCACAAGATCTTGGCCAAAAACAGGTGTGCCAATATCGTGCCAGCAAGAGATACTGAGAGATAGAATGAGAAAGATGCTGTTCTTACCAAGATGAAGTTCTTCACTCAGAATGGCTGGCCAAAACATGTAGAAGATGAACTGTTGAGACCATACTGGTCCAGATGGGAGGAGCTCACTGTAGAAGACGACTGTATCTTACGGGGTTTAAGAGTGATTGTACCTAAACCACTGAGATGCCACCTTCCACAAGAATTACGTGAGCAACACCTGGGAACTGTAAGGAGTAAGGTAGTAGCCAAAAATTTTGATGGCCAGTTTAGGTCAAGATATTGAAGGAATGGTAAATAACTACAAAATTTGTCGGAACAGCAGAACTCTCGCAAAGACAGTTCCTATACAGTCTCTGAAGTGCTTTGAGCATCTTTGGGAAAGAGTCCATGTAAATTTTTCAGAAAAAGGAAAACACAGGTTCCTTTTAGCTACTGACGCTTACCCACATTGGCCAGAAATGAAGTTGATGACAAATCCCACAGCTATGTCTACCGCTGAAGCTGTGTGAATTCTAGCGGAATGACTGGTACAAAGTCTCAAATAGTCCCTTGAGAAGCAAAAAGACTTACACTACAAAAAGTTATACACTACAGCGTTGCACTGACAGCTTTTTATTCAGTTACAGAAATGCTTCACTGAGTGTTACAAAGAAAGTTCCTTTTGAGGCTGATTTTAAAGAGAAGCGGCAGAACCAGGTTATCACAAATTCAACCAAAATTCTCTGCTCAGAGGCAGGGAGAGCAAGAACAGAGAGATGACGAACCAGCTCGCCTCAGAGTTTTTTCGACCTAACCAAAGAGTACAAGTGAGACATTTCCGGGGAAGGGAAGAAAGTGGAGAGCAGGGCTGACTGGGAAAGTGCTAAGCCCTATCACTTACCTGGTAAATGTTGATGGACAAACCTGTAAAAGACATGTTGATCAGTTAATCGCTGCCAGCATTCATGCATGAACAGATAGATGTCAGGAGTACACATGTCAGGGAACACGTGTCAACCTGTCGAAACAGAAATTGCGATGGGTCCAGAATCTGGGGATGTAAGAGTGCAAACCAGTGGCACAGAACAAGGTGAATGGGAACCTCCTCTTTAAACCAGAAGGTCATGTCATATCCAAAAAGCCCCACAGAGCCTACATTTGAAAAGGGAAGGACTAAGCTACACATAGAGTAATGGTTGATTGTTAGGAAAATAATGCAATAATGAATGTTTCATTTTTTTTGTGTGAGATTAACTTTTTGTTTTTTTACAGAGTGTGAGCTTTGTTTTTTTTTTTTAGAAAAACAGACTTTAGAAAAAGAGGTTCACAGTTTCTGGGGAGGAATCCGGTGTATCGAAAATAAGCTGTTGTATTAGAAAATAGTACAGTCGGCCCGCCTTATCTGCGGGTATGGCATCCAACCGTGGTTTGAAAATATTAAAAGGGGAAAAGGGGGGGGGGGGGGGGGGGATCCAGAATATTCTTGAAGATGAAATTCCGGTGCACAGCGTAGTCTGCTAGAATAATGTGGTCGGTATGATTTACATGGGTTTTAGCAGTTCTTAGTAGTGCCTATAGATAGGCTTTTATCCAGAGTTTTTACGCATCCGTGGGGGGTCCTGGAACCACTTACCAGTGGAAAAGACTGTATTCAGTATGTCCCTCAGGGCTTAATTTGTGCTTAATTCCCGCCGAAACAGGATCCGGGACCTCCCAGACCGGGACCTATTTGATTAGATCTGGCACATCCTTTGTCACTATCAAAATCTGTAAATGAATATTGTGTGTGAGAAGTGAGGGATAATGTACAGCAAGCCGGTCATTATTGCGAAATAAACCACGACAAGGTGATGCAGGTTTATTCCGCAATAATGCATTATCTATACATTATCCCACTTATTACACGGCTGCTTACTGAAGAAATCAATAATTTGACACAGAGCATTGATTTAAAAATGATTTTATTGATTTAAAAATGATTTTATTGCTTCCGCTAAAAAAAAAAAAATAGTCCATAGCAACGGTCTGTTATTCATAGCAGCAGTCTGCTCTTTGGAAATAACAGACCATAGAATGCAGTAAATGACCAATCAGAATCGAGTATTCAACAAAGCCGTGGAATGATTAATGTTATAATAATAATAATAATAATAATAATAATAATAATAATAATAATAATAACAATAATAATAATAATAATTATTATTTAGAGCCCAATATCACTATTTATAGTCTCAAAGGGCTTTACATGTCTATAACAAAGTCAAATCAAAATGATATCATGCATAAGTTCGAGAAAATAGATAAGTCTTTAGTTTTGTTTTAAAGGTATTGAGAGAGTTTGCCTCTCTAACTTCTTTCTTTATCTGTTCTGTCATTCTTTTATCTCCCATTGAAGTTACTTGAAAATTGCTTTTTTGCCCAATTTGGATGCATTTTAAATCTGATTAAAAAAGAGAGAGAGATGTTAATCACTCAGGTCACGCAGTGATGCCTGAAGCGTGTAGAGTTTTGTGCATGTCACATGACTTTTTCACCTCCCAACCCACCGAAACAGCACCCTCTCTGTGTTCTGGGACCTCCTGATTTACAAATTAAGCACTGATGTCCCTTAAGAGGATCCATGCTTCATTTTTGGAAAACAATTAATGCTGAAAGTTAGTGATGACAGGGCATGACACATATTCACTGGTTTTTGGGTTGCTCTCGCTCTCACTCTAGTGCTGATGGTTTGAGGTTGGCCTCCAAAAAATCTAAATCTTACTTCAGCGAATCATAACACTTCTAAGAGCAGAGTGATGTAAGCTTGCACCAACTTTGCATGTTTCAATCTATCCTATCTTGCCTCGCGTATTTTGATCATTTCTATTCAGTCAAATGTTCCTTCAGTCAAATGTTTTTTTTGTTTTTGTTTTTAAACTTAGATCATTTTCCTGTGCAGAAGACCTGGCAATGATGACTGGCAAAGAAAATTAGCATCAGAATAAAATAATATTATCCATCAATGCTAATGTTACTGTGACCTTACAATAGAGAGAACATTTTAAATAACGTTATCAAATAGAAGTGAAATAATAGTCTGCAGTAAAGCACTCTTGTTTGCCTGTGGCATTTGATATTTTTTTCTACAGTTGTTTTTTCAAGCTATGGTTTATCTGTTTAGGCCTCCAGATCTTGGTGGTGAAAAGAGCTGTCAGTTGTCAGTCCATGTCAAAGCATGAATATTAATGAGGATGTGGAACACATTCATGCCATCCAGTTGAGACAGCTCAGGTGTAAATTGGTGTACCTAATAATTTAAGAGTGGTGGGAAGAATATGAAAATATTCAAATTTTCATACGCAGGTTTTTTTTTTCTTTTTAATAGAACTGGATAGCTACTTCAAAGCAGCTGCATAATCAAAACTTGCGTGAAATTGCTCATTTTAAATTCCATGTGAAAAATTGTTAAACTATATGTTTGTAGACAAGACTCATTTTTATTTAACACAGTTGGCTGTGTTAAATAAAAAGGACACGCTACAGCTGTTGAAAAAAAAAAAAAAACATTTCTGCACTTTCAACACTTTCTGCAACAGAGTGAATGAATGAGTACTCTTCAATTTACATAGTTTGGCTTAGCAGCCAAACTTTTTACAGAAACTTCCTCTTTGTTTTTTTTTTTTAAATTCATGGCTTTTTATTTTTCATTTTGCAAGAACTATGACATGATTAACGAGTGACCAAGATATTTGTACCACAGTGCTCCCCAATCATGTCATTGCTTTGTAATTTTTAAGGCCTTTTTTAAGGGCTCTCCTTAAACTGAGTCACCATACAGCAAATGAAATATATTGAGGTGAGATTTACGAGTCCAATCCTATGTGGACAATATTTAAACAACCAATGCAACGGGATGAGTAAGGAATAACACAATCCATAATGGTCTGTAGCAACCCCCCTTCTTTTCTTTTTTCTTTCTTTTTTTTAACATTTTCTCTTTCCACAATCAAGAAAAATTCTGAAGAAAATCATAACATGTCAATTTTAATTCAGCTTTTATTATACTGCATGCCGTTTTCCGATCAGTATAGCTTCACTGAATGGAAATGAAGTTTTTTTTTATTATTTCTATATGCTTGCTTTATCTTAATTTTCCATTCACGCCTAATGAACATGCAAGGTTTTTTTTCGCAGATTTACAGAAAGTAGCTTTAGACGTGTGAGGGATTCTAAGCTGCAACGCAAGGACGTGGCAAGTTGCCACACAGAGGTTGAGCAGAGCCTAGCCGATGCGGAACTGAATGGACGCTGTGTACTTTATTTAGTTCCCCTGTTCACAACAGCAGGTGATGTCAGTCTGGATTTGCTCAGCTCTATACCTGTTCTACCCAAAGCACCTGGGGAACTAACCAACAAGGGCAAAGTGAACAAAACCTAGCGAATGCTTTCCGCAACGGACGACGCTCTTTCAGCCCTGGGAGCACGACCGGTTTATCAGAGGAGATTTGACACCTTTAAATTGAATTTGGACCATACGATTAATGTTCAATTTGTGTTGCTTTGGAATGATCAAATATTCACAAGAAATGAACCAAAAAGAGGAAAACTAGGGCATCAAGAAGAATATGCACAAAAAGTTAAAACTCTATAATGTGCTATTTCTGGCCAGGAAAGGGACTTGATGTAAGCCACTCTCACTAACAAAAGAGCATTAATTATTCACATTAAAAAATAGAGAGGGAGAGAGAGAGAGAGAGAGAGAGAGAGAGAGAGAGAGAGAGAGAGAGAGAAAACATAATCTCATTTCCGTCCGACTCAGATTTTCACATAAAAACACGTCTTAAAGAGATGTAGACTGATTAATCTGCTAGCAGAAAAACCTTTCACTGTCTGCTTGTGCAATGCAAATTAGCTCCATTTTAAACGATCTTTTTGACTGTCGATTCCCACCCGGCACTAAAAACATGCATGTGCACTCACACTCTGCTCTCTTGTGTAATTTTGCAGGCTTCCTTTTCAAGCCGCTGACTTTTGACAGTGCCTGTAATTATCCAGGTGATGAGGAAAGTTTAGCATAAGCAGGGCATGAATTTTCTATCGGCTATTTTTTTTTTCTCCTTCGGTAATTGTTCTTACACTAGCACTGTTTTTGGCTATCGTTGCCATGGTATATTTCAAGTCAGAAAAAAACAGCTGCTGCTTCTCATATACTAATATATAAACAAAACTATATACTGGTAAGAAGTTTAATCACGCACAGTACAGTTACTTGTATGATAACTGTTAAATTAACGCCTTGAGATGATTAAAGCAGTATAAATGACCCCATGAGACGTCCATAACCTAAATTTTTCAGAAACACATGGGTAGATATTATTGATCTGTATTGTAGAGTTTGGAACAGCAGAAACTCATGCTGCACCATTAATGTGCTGATAAAGACGTCATAGGAGGTAATGCCGTTTATGACAGCGGAGAGTTCTGTTCAAATGTCAAGTGTCTCTCACCATCTCTGGATGATAAGTCTCCTGTGGACAAGATGTAGGTGGACTGTCAGACCCCAATTTTCTTTCAAAGGGCTGAGACCGCCTCCGCAAATGCATCTGTCTATGAGGAGTGAACGACAGAGGAGACCGAGCTCCCCTCAGAGCAAATGGGGAGTCTTTTTTTTCCACCTGGGGGGGGGGCATCCGTACGATAACGACGAGAAGTTATTCAGGCTGTTGTGGCTTGGGGGAAGCTGGAGTGATTAAACACATTTGCTTGAAATCTAATCCTGTCTTAAACGATCGAAGAGAACCTTCAAAGTCATTTTTTAACTTTAACTCAGACTGATCACAAAAAGTTCTGCAGTAGAAATGACAGACCAAATTCAAAACCCCTTCATGTTACAAAAGACAAATTGTTGATTGGTTCATTTACATAAAGAAATAGTCCAAAGGTTTTCTGTCCAGCCAACATTAGTTGTTATGGTTGTTCAAATAAGACCTATCCTCTTAAAATAAACCACATCTAATTCTGTCTGTGACTGAGAGCATGAATATCCTACTGAAGAAAGTTTTTTTTTTTTCCTTTAATATATTAAAGAATGAATCCGAGAAACTGGGGTAAATTGCTCTAATCCTTCTTGTTTCCTTCAAACTGTCAATATATCCTAGGAGCTAAATTCTCTAATTTGCAACCTCCCTGACCCTAACATGTTATTGGAGACAGTAAAAAGAGAGCAAACCTCCTTCTCACTGAACTTATTTTTTACCAATTTGTATCCAGTTAAGGCGGCCGGGGTGGCAGGGGGTATATTGTATCCAGGCCCACGCTTGTAACAGCTTCGTGATTCTGTTTGTATTTACTTAATGGAAAGGCCTGGGAACACCCTGGGTAATCCTCTGCTTTCAATTACTGCTCACAGCAGTAATCTCTCTCTCTCTCTCTCTCTCCTCTCTTTCTCCTGCCTCATCTGTCCATCTGTCCATCTTTCTGAGGGATACCCATTTTCTCATACCCAGATTCACTGCACACACTGAAGTGTTGGCACCTCCTCACGCCTGTGTGATTTCGGTGTGAGTGCTCTGCCAGTGATTATGAATGCATTATACATTCAGGGGACTGAATGTCCATGTACAGCATTACAGAATTTGATTTTGAATAGAGTTGTATGATGTTTTCCAGCGTGTATGCCACGTTTGAGAATGTTCTGGAACATCGTGGTGCAATATATCCAGATGATGGCTTGCTTGCTTCTTCATTTTCACTTGGTTAAATCTGTCGTTTTAAATTGGGTGACATCTGCGAGACCCTGGTTTGCTCTTGATCTAGAGTGAGATGACCTGCAGGCTCTCTAACGTTCCCTTTTCTTAATGACAAACAATCTCCAAAGTTAATTGGTTCAATTAAACCTGCAAATTACTTCATTGCTTGCGATGGCCTGTGTCGAGGCGAGGTAACGGCGCCGGGGAATTAAACCTCTCGTGGAAAGACCCGGAGCTTCACATTTCTGAAACAGAAGTGGTTAAAGCTTATCTCTCTCAGACAGTCCTGCCTTCTCTGGACTCTCACGCCGGGCTGAACACACTGTGGGGATATCCGTGGGGAACGCGTCGTGGAAAAGAAGAAGAAAAAAAAGAAGTGGTTGAAAGTATGGAACAGGCATCCATCATGTCTAGAACTTCTCTCAGGTCAGCTCCATTTGCACCATTTGTTGTGTCATGTCTGCTCTCTGTTTGAATTAGGACTTGGCTGATGAGCGGGGTCTAGACAGACCGGCTTTTGGCAGCTGCTGTCCTGCAGCGGAAAACTACAAAGGTGAAACGCCGTAAAGCTATTGGTGAGGCAGGATTCAGATTCTGTTTCTCTTGATGATTATGTGCTGTTGAGAGTGTAACAGACCTCAGACCAGAGCAATAATTCACGCTGTACTATCACTCCATATTCCCACTGCTCATATTCCCACGGCCCTGTGATCTACGCTCCGGAAAAAAAAGAAAGAAAATACAGTTTTCTTAACACACAAGACAATAAATTCCCTCTTATCTCTTTCTTCAGTGTTGTGATTTCACAGACAAATGAAAAGGACTCTTTCCTTTTCTTCTTCTTTCTTTCTTTCTTTCTTTCTTTCTTTTTTATTTATTTTTCCTCACCGTCCCATTCCAGACACTGAGCTGTCTGACAGCAGTTAGTTTCCGTGCTTAGTTTAACACCACCTCTTATCGAGATTCTGTCAGACTGGCCCTAAAAAAACTGGCTTAGAAAAGCAGTAATTAAGCAACAGACGAGCTCTTCCTGATTGGCCTCCTCTCTCAGCCCTGCCCAATGGCCAAGCTTGGCCAAAAGTACCAGGCAAGGGAAGTCTTCGGAGCTGGCTGTAAAACACTGACTGACAGAAGGAGAGAATGAATGCGATGAGACAAGGAAGAGGGAGAGAAAGCAAAAAAAAATTGTTGCCCATATCTTGAATGTGGATGACACATATCAGTGCCAGCTGGTGAGCTGGAAACAGAGGAAGAACAAACCTCACCTTTACATCTATCATTAATTTCCACCTCTTCCCATTAATCCGCCTTCATTAACAATAAAACTAACGATTCACAGAATAATTAACACCAATCGCGTAACCAGAGTAAATGATTATCAATGTGTTTTTGTGATAGAGTTGCTGTTTTTTGCGGATTAGTTGAGGCCTCGGTGCTAAACTTTATTGTGCATTATACAAATAAAAGATCCTGGTTTTTCTAATCTAAAAGTTTATTTTCACAAATTGAGATCGATTTCAATAGCTTACGTTTTTTTTTTTTTAATTTGAATTCCGTAACCCGAGAAAGCTACAATGTAAAACACATTTAGGGATTATTTTTCCTGTACATAGTCTGATAATTGCCATCCTTTTTAAACAATTTCACGATGTAGCTTTCGCTATAGCACACGAGCTTCAGAATCCGCAATGTTTCGCAAGCATTTAAACGCCAGAATCTTGCAAATCAGACGAGCAGACAAGCATAGTTGACTTTAATATTCCCTGAAGTCGAGCAGAAATCGAAAAGTACAATTATCCCCAAATTACGAGAACGTGCGGGTATAACAATTGCTTCACATTTCAGTATAGGGAATTAATACTGTCACAAAATGACTTTGGTAATGATTTACTCTATTTATGCGACTGGTGTTAATTATTCTGTGAATCGTTTCTTTTTTTTGTTAATCGAGGCGGATTACCGGGAACAGGTTGAAAATAAGTACAGATTTAAAGGGGAGGTTTGTTTCCATCTCACCAGCCGCCTCTTTTATTGATGTATATATATACATTACATATATATGGGTCTGGGGATCTGAATAGTCTGTATACCATACATGTAAGGGCAAGGTTAAGGTTTGGAAAAACCTACTGAAAACAAATGAGAAGATATTTAACAATGAAAAAACCATGCAGGCACACCACAACATGAAACACAACATCACGACTTACAAGGACACACCGATTCGTGATTCAGTCAAGATGAATATGAGGATGATTAACCGATTGTGAAAACTGAAATATGACTCCCAATAGAGTTTTACAGATATGTGTCTATGGCAGCTGTACTGGAAATCTGTCAGTTTTTTTTCTTTTTCATTCTTTTGTTTTGCTGCCAGATGATAAAATGACTTTTATTGAAGTTTGAGTGTAATAATAAGAAAGTCTGTTATTAATATACATACGAGCACTCCAGTATAACTGTGAATACTAAGCTAATGCTAATGCTAAGCTCCAACAGAGAGTAATTAGTACTAACGGCATGCTTCCACTGCAGCGAACTTTATGCAAATGAGCACCATGCAAGAACCAATCAGTTCAGCGTGTGATGTGTTTGGTATATGACATTCCCTAGAGAGGCGGTGTCGTATGAAATATGGAACGGTATGAAATATGGAACGGTATGAAATCTGGAACGGGTACATCCGGTTAACCATTTCGTGCATCCGGTTAGCCATTATCATAGGAAATACGTCAAATTCTGCTGACAATACAACGGTGCATTGCAAAATCAAAGTGGGACAATCAATGAATTAAAATATAGAAGCAACATGATACCTAATCGCTAGACACGCTACCAAACTACAGATTCACGACAATAATTCTGTTCATATAGACATGTAATGTACATCTCATATTGTATTGTCTACAAGTAGTTTATTGAGCCAAGGTATAGGGGCATCTGTATTAGCGGCTCGGTTAGCCAAACATATTTTAAAGGGATTAGATACACCACAAAAGTGGGATTTCATTCTTTCACACTTTACTTTTTGTAAGTATGTTGTATCTTTAACAGCCGTTTCACAGTTTGGTGCCTCCAAATGTGACAGTTTACATTAGCAACTGCAGACAGAATCTGACGCGTTTCCTGTGAAAATGGCAAACCGGATGCACCCGTTCCATATTTCATGCCGTTCCATATTTTATGCCGTTCCATATTTCATACGACACCGGCAGAAACGAAAAAAGTCTGACCAAGATGGCGGGGGCTAAATTCTACATGTACCGTGAAAGCATGTGTATGATTAAACGATGTATGGGCAACCATTTGTGCCTACATCAACACGGATTGTTGTTTACATGTTTCATTAACTTAGCTGAGGCCAGAGCAGTAGAAAAGATTTTCTCAACGGCTCAGGTCGGGGCAATTAGACCACTGTAGACTTTCATTTAAGCACTCAAATTTTTGAGGGAGGTGACTCGCTTGCTGTTTTCGCTACCACACCCCCAGAGCAAAATTTCACAGGGCGAAATTTGCGAGGTGTTTCGCTGTGTGGAAGCCCGCAGTAAAACAACCCAAATCTGGACAAGAACAGGAGCCTGGTGTACAATGGAAAACAATTATACAGAGGACCGTCCTTGTCTTCTCTCACTGGGCCTTTAAGTCCACTGATTACTTAGTTTTACCTATGGCGTCAAACAGAGAAGTGACCTCATAACAGAGCTTTGTGTTTAGAACATTCTGACAGGGAAGTTGGACCAAGTAATGTTCGTTTTATTACATCATAATGCAAACTAGTTTGCGTATGAAAATATCTATCACATGTGACACTATTACAGTTGTCACAATAGCCATGCTACATTCTCTCCTTTAGAACACTCTGTTTACAATGTATCCCATTTGGCATGACTTCTGTGAGATCTGTATTCTCAAAAGGGCTCAACTGCATTCATTTTATCTCAAATAATGTTCTGACCTCACATCCAGATCAAACTTTTGAATCAGACGGGGACTTTTCATCGGCAATTCTCACTGAGCTTAAGCCCAGCTGACGTGGTACAGAGTTAAGAGGACCCAGAAGGAATTCACTTGGACTTGATTGGAGCAGTGTGGTAAAAAAGAAAAAAGGCTATAAAAAAAAAAAAAACCCTGCCTCATCATTTTCCGGATCCTCTCCCTGCTACCTGAGTTCCGCACAGAGACTGGCCTGACAGAAAAGAGAAAACCGCTGGCTTCATTTATTCATTGCCCTCGTACAGGCGGGAGCCCAACAGTGTCGGCTTTCATTAACCTCTCCGTTCCAACTTTGCCGCTGTTTTTATAAGTAACTATCGCAAGATCTGTCTCCCACTGTTTCCAGGAAAGTTATGTAAAGAGAGCTGAAACGAGGCCTCGTGATGGAAAATACAGCTGATATTAAAGCATAACTGTATTCATATGATATGTACATACACATACACATTCCTATGACACACATCTCCCCTTCAATGACTTATTCAGATCATTTCTTTCTTTCTGTAGCTTAGGTAAATGTACGTATAGGATGCATATGAAAGGCAGAGGAAAAGAGAAGCTAGTTTTACTACCGGGAGCACTGTGACCATTGACAATATTATGGGATACCAGCGATGAAGAACACATGTCGGCATGGGCCGTAGCTGACAGAGGGTAATACCAGATAATACGGTGGTCTCAGATGTGCTGACAGTGGTGTCCGGTCTCATGTGCCATCATCTTTGTACAGTTCCTATGTGCTACTTTTGTGTTCATAAGACCTGTGGAGAAAATGCTAGGTGGTATGTAAAATGAATGAATGAGTGAATGGATTAATGGATTAATGAACGGAGCAGGGAGGTTAAAAAATAAAGCAACAAGCAGGTTAGTCCGTTAAAATGTTTGAAAAGGGGGAAAAGGGTGGTTTTAAGGCACCTTCAGATATCAGAGGTGAACTTTTTTAATTAAAGTTTACATAGCTATGTTAGCCCACAGTCAGTCATTACCAGTAAGAACATGTCTGAAATAGTGAAACTGGTCACATATATTCTTGAGGATAACAATCTTCTAATTAGCTATGGGGTAAACAAGTGTCAACCGTCACCGAATGACTCATCAGGTCCCTGAGACTTCTGTGTCTGTGGTTACCTGGCACTTATTTCCAGCATCTCTAGGAAATTGCTTTTCTTTTCTGTTTGGCAGAAGTTTCCGTGGAGAGTGAGATAGCCGTGGTTGAGGGGTGGGGGCTGGGGATGGGGGGGGGGGGGGGGAGGGGGACAAAATGAAATAAAATGAATGAAAGACAAGAAGTGGGCTTTCCAAACTGTTTCATCATAGGAACAGATTCTGACATAAATGAGGAGGTGTATTAATGACCCTGGGCCCACACTGCGCAATATGGCTTCCAGAAGACAGATTATGGCTGACGCCTCCCACAAATATATCAGACTCTTTAGTGTGGGCCAAGATCCAGGGGAAATGCACCTAGATCTCTCTCTCTCTCTCTCTCTCTCTCTCTCTCTCTGTCACACACACACGCACACACACACACACACACACACACAAACAAGAACACACACGCACACACACACACACACATTTACACACACACACACACCTGCACATTCTCACACTTATATACACACTCTCTCTCTCTCTCTCTCTCACTCACACACACACACACACACACACACACAAACACAGACACACACAAATTAAATTTAGATTGAATCCATATAGCTTTGAGCTATGATCTTGACAAGTGTTCACCTCGAAATGTGCCGGCCATTTCATTAAATTGACACATCACTGAGGAAGAAAAGAAATCATGGAAGCTCATTTTCCAACAGGGAAATTTTGAAGACCGACTGAGCAGCATCAAATCTAGACCATGAAAAGTTGTCAGGGAAGTGACCCAAAAAACGGTTCATGTAAGATGAATTTTAACATTTGTGAAACACTACAAACATAGTTCTGAGTCTGGCAATAATTCTACTATAATAATCATCGACTTTTCATACAACCATGTTGGCAGGACTTTTATATGAACAATGAGATAGCATTAATTGGATAGAAAGAGAACTGACAAACAAAGAAAAAAACAAACAAACAAAAACAAATGAGAAAAATAAATAAATCAGTAGACACATGCGCACAGTAAATCGCTGAAGCTAAAATATCACACGCAAGTAAAAACAGACATTTTCAAACCTGCGCTGTTGAAATGAAATGGTCATTTTTGACATGAATCGCTTTTAACGCTGTCCTTGCACATTAAGTATTAGTTGTCACTTTCACTTATATCCAGACCTCTAAGTTAGCACTCATTGGCTACCCACAGCACTCACTGGTCCACATTAAATGAATATAGTTTTTTATTTCCCAAGACCCAGAGGAAATGCCTTCCCTCACTTCTCCATTTCCTCTTAAACCTGTAACTTCCTATAACTTAACAAAAAAAAAAGAAAAGAAAAAGGAAAAATAAAAGAACTTGGCAAGAGGGCAGAGGGTAAGTATTTTGACAAGTGCCTGAAACAAACTGACCCCCATTTCTGAGTTCTGGACACAAGCTGTGATAAAGCAGATAACAGCTTGCTCTGTCGGCCTGGTGGGGTTGGTGTGTCCCACATAAACCACAGAGAGAGAAAGAGTGTCCAGTGTCCAGCCTGGAACTTAGTATAAACCACAGACAGAGTATGGTGTCCACTGTCAGACATAGCATAAACTACAGACAGGGTATGGTGTCCACTGTCAGACATAGCATAAACTACAGACAGGGTATGGTGTCCACTGTCAGACATAGCATAAACTACAGACAGGGTATGGTGTCCACTGTCAGACATAGCATAAACTACAGACAGGGTATGGTGTCCACTGTCAGACATAGCATAAACTACTGACAGGGTATGGTGTCCACTGTCAGACATAGCATAAACTACAGACAGGGTATGGTGTCCACTGTCAGACATAGCATAAACTACAGACAGGGTATGGTGTCCACTGTCAGACATAGCATAAACTACAGACAGGGTATGGTGTCCACTGTCAGACATAGCATAAACTACAGACAGAGTATGGTGTCCACTGTCAGACATAGCATAAACTACAGACAGGGTATGGTGTCCACTGTCAGACATAGCATAAACTACAGACAGGGTATGGTGTCCACTGTCAGACATAGCATAAACTACAGACAGGGTATGGTGTCCACTGTCAGACATAGCATAAACTACAGACAGGGTATGGTGTCCACTGTCAGACATAGCATAAACTACAGACAGGGTATGGTGTCCACTGTGGCACATAGCCAGGGGTTTTCTGGGAAAGAAATTCAGCCCTGAACTTATCCACTGGGCCTAAAATCAGCCTACATCTTACCGCTTCAGTTTGCTCCTCACAAATAGTGTTGCTGGCCACTTGAGGATGCTGATGCCCAAACAGTATGTCAATTTTTTATTACATTTGGAAGCCTATGCCTCTAACGCCTGCTTCCTTCTCCTCTAATGTTTTCGGCCCCTCCTTTACTCTTAGACATTCTCTTGTCCATGACTGTTGTTGGCCATCACACTGCTGTGCGCTACTTCTGCATTAGTCTTGGACGTTCACGTGGGTTAACTAATTAGGTTGCGATTGGCCAGTGAGCCCAGTCCCAAAACACTCACCCAGCACGCTTTCACGCTTACCCTGAGTGACAGGCACACAGAGAGGGCCGGTAAAGAGACAGACAGGACAGGTAACAACTTTTATGGCTTTCTTGACGGTCCACCGGCCCACTGATGCGGCAGCCCACCAGGATTTGTCCCGGTATGCCCGATGGCCAGTACACCACTGGGCATAGCATAAACTACACAGAGAGAGAGCACAATATCCAGCCAAGGACATAATGTAAACTACATAGAGAGAGCACAATATCCAGCCAAGGACATAATGTAAAGTGCACAGAGAGAGTACAATATCCAGCCAGGGACATAATGTAAACTACACAGAGAGAGTACAATATCCAGCCAAGGACATAATGTAAAGTACACAGAGAGAGTACAATATCCAGCCAAAGACATAATGTAAAGTACACAGAGAGAGTACAATATCCAGCCAGGGACATAATGTAAACTACACAGAGAGAGTACAATATCCAGCCAGGGACATAATGTAAACTACAGAGAGAGAGTACAATATCCAGCCAGGGACATAATATAAACTACACAGAGAGAGTACAATATCCAGCCAAGGACATAATGTAAAGTACACAGAGAGAGTACAATATCCAGCCAAGGACATAATGTAAAGTACACAGAGAGAGTACAATATCCAGCCAGGGACATAATGTAAACTACACAGAGAGAGTACAATATCCAGCCAGGGACATAATATAAACTACACAGAGAGAGTACAATATCCAGCCAGGGACATAATATAAACTACACAGAGAGAGTACAATATCCAGCCAGGGACATAATGTAAAGTACACAGAGAGAGTACAATATCCAGCCAGGGACATAATGTAAAGTACACAGAGAGAGTACAATATCCAGCCAAGGACATAATGTAAAGTACACAGAGAGAGTACAATATCCAGCCAAGGACATAATGTAAACTACACAGAGAGAGTACAATATCCAGCCAAGGACATAATGTAAAGTACACAGAGAGAGTACAATATCCAGCCAAGGACATAATGTAAAGTACACAGAGAGAGTACAATATCCAGCCAAGGACATAATGTAAAGTACACAGAGAGAGTACAATATCCAGCCAAGGACATAATGTAAACTACACAGAGAGAGTACAATATCCAGCCAGGGACATAATGTAAAGTACACAGAGAGAGTACAATATCCAGCCAAGGACATAATGTAAAGTACACAGAGAGAGTACAATATCCAGCCAAAGACATAATGTAAAGTACACAGAGAGAGTACAATATCCAGCCAGGGACATAATGTAAAGTACACAGAGAGAGTACAATATCCAGCCAGGGACATAATGTAAAGTACACAGAGAGAGTACAATATCCAGCCAAGGACATAATGTAAAGTACACAGAGAGAGTACAATATCCAGCCAGGGACATAATGTAAACTACACAGAGAGAGTACAATATCCAGCCAGGGACATAATATAAACTACACAGAGAGAGTACAATATCCAGCCAGGGACATAATGTAAACTACACAGAGAGAGTACAATATCCAGCCAGGGACATAATGTAAAGTACACAGAGAGAGTACAATATCCAGCCAAGGACATAATGTAAAGTACACAGAGAGAGTACGGTGTAAAACTGGTTAGCAGCAGACCTTGCTCATCAAAATATGAAAATAGAATCTCTCTCTCTCTCTCTCCCTCTCTCTCTCTCTCTCTCTCTCTCTCTCTCTCCCTGTCTCTCTGTCTCTCTGTCTGGGGCTCAGAGATGCTTGTTGCTATTAAAAATTTGATACCCCTCTTCTGTACCAAGTATTGCCATTGTCTGATCACAGCATGACGTCTGACCTAGAAATAAATGAATTCTCTCTTTTCTGGCCAAATGTAATGTCTCTGTTTACGTATTCCCATTAAAACAGTAATGACAGGTGGTTACTATAAAGTTAGACACCGTAAAACAACCAGCATTACACATTCCAAATGTACCTGAATAAAATAAAATAAAATAAAATAAAATAAAATAAAATAAAATAAAATTAAATTAAATTAAATTAAATTAAATTAAATTAAGTATAAAAAAGGCTGGCTGCCTGACCATATACACAGGTTATTAAAATAAGCCCCCCCCCCCACCTGCCAAAATAAAATAATAGAGAGAGAGAGAGAAAGAGAGAGAGAGAGAGAAATAGATAATGTCTTTAGTTAAAATGAGTGTTTCATCCTGTGAAATGCAAAAGTACCAGCATTCTGATAATAGCACTCCAGAATCCCTAAGGAAAGGCTCATCTGTGTCTAAAAGGGATTTGTCAGGATGTTTGGCCATTTTTTAATATCTTTTTCAGGCCAGTTGGCTTTGTGCAAATTCAACTGATTTTATAAAGTCACAGCTGTAAGCAACGTCTTCAGATAAACAACTGGACTGCAAAATGATCTGACCATACAAACAAGTAACAGACAATCAATGAAATAGTTAAACAAAAGATAATTAATTAATGTGGTGTTGCAAAGAAAATCTTGAATAGTCAAGCCCAAGCAAATACTTCACCTCGAGCTATTTTTATCAGAGTCTTCTGAACACTCTGAACACTGTTTTCCCAGCCCTTTGCTTCCATCTCCAGCCCTTTGCATTGGAAAAAGTCGATGCCTTTGTGTTTCTAAAAATCAGCGTGCATCATCTTCCTGGTCTGGTTAGCTCCAGATGTGAATCGAAATGTTAATGTCATCTGTGGTGTACCTCACTAAGCTTCCAAAGCCCAGTTTGGCTCCTGTCCTCAGTGAATTCTCATATCTGTCAGGTTACTTTATCGTGTGTGTGTGTGTGTGTGTGTGTGTGTGTGTGTGTGTGCAGAGTTGTAGAGAATGAGGAAGCCCTGAGGGGAGCCTGTGCATTTCACAGTTTTGTGACACATTAACCTGGTCCAAAATTATCTGTCACTAAAATCTCTTATGAGTCTCTTTGCAAAAAATACCAGGTGGATAGATAGTTAACACTCAGAAGATGATCAAATCGTAAGGATTTTTTTAGATACCTGTATTCAGAAACGTTAAAATAGAGTCATAAACTCTCTCCCTGGATCTAGAGAAGAACGTCAGTTTGTCTATCAGATCACATCTCAAGAAAATGACTTTGATAACATTTCATGACTAAAGATGTCAAAGCGACGACAGAAAAGTTCTACAGTGGAAACAGGTTAGGCATTTTAGAGTATTTCCCAATAGTTTACATGTTTTTGGCCATGTTTCAGTGAACAATGGCCAATAGCTAAGGTTAAGCAGTACTGTCAAATTTTTTTTTTTTAGTAAATGCTACACAGAATTTTATGAGGGTGGACTTAGCTAAGACCACAGGCTCAAACAACTTAAAGGGAGAAGGACACGGTGACAAGCACACCTTAGAGGTCTGAGGTTTAATGACTGTGATTTCAGTCAGAGGAAAGACCCTCAAGCTTGGTGACTTTCCGGATAAGATCAAGGATTCAGCCTTATAAAGCTAGATCAGTTATTTCACTACAATAAAAAAGAAAAGAAAAAAAAATAGCAGCTAAAAGAGAGGTCTTGAGGATACAGGTGATAAAATTGTGTTGTCAAAACAAGGGCAACAGAACTGAGCTTCCACTTTGAGGAAGGACGGTTTGAAATCAGCGTACTTGTCAAATGTATTGTCCAAAATTCATTCATTTTAATAAAATGCCTAAAATACACAGCTGGAGTACATTATCTCAAATGCAGGGTGGGGTTTGTTACAGACACATCCCTTAAAACATTGTGATCGAATGCAATACGTTGCATTTATAGGAAAGGTCAAGAAGAAAAAAAAAAAAGATGGCAAACGCGTGGTTCGGTCCTTCATTTCAGATGAAATATTTTGAATATTACCTCATTGTTCTATAAATCTGACCACATGAAAGTCATAAAAGACAAACCACTGAAATATGTGAAACAATACGTTCTAGAGCTTACTGTTCAAACAGGCTGTATGTCATTACTGTATCAAACTGGGGGGAAAAAAAAGAAAAAAAAAAAGCTTGTAATGTGAATTTCTGAAGCCTCAGTAACATTTTGGTTGGCAGACCACTCCTTTATAAAGCTCTTTTATTTCTCCTCTTCGTTCACAGGGTTTAATGGATTGTTCTTCCTCTTCTAATAACTGTGGCCTAGAAAGCGGCCTCTGCTGTACAGAGGTGAAAAAGGTGCTCGTAATCAGTGCTAGCTTCAACCATATATGTGAAAGTCACCGGGGTGATACCACAAAGGCCGAGAGAATTCAATTTGTCCATTTGTGCAAGAAAATGAAAAGTCCTACACAGACAAGGGCAATGTGAAAATACTGAATACGATAGTGAGAAAGTGTCTCTGACCCAGTGTCATATAAATATAAGTATAAAAAAATGTGTGCGTGTGCGTGTGTGTGTGTGTGGGTGGGTGTGTGTGTGTGTGTGTGTGTGTGTGTGTTTGTTATTTGTGCAATCCTTGCTGAAGAAACTTTATCTTTCATATTTGTTCCTGTGATACTTGTTGAGAACCGTCTGTTCTTCGGTTAATGTTGTATTCATGTTTAATTAACGTTGTAGAAACTTTGATTCCTTCTAAACAGACCAGTGGTGTAAGCAGCTCTGTCAGCTCTCATCGATCAGTTCTCATTGACTTTGCGTAGTTATCAGTTATGAAGTAAAGCTTGGATGAAACTCTTCAAATTTGCAGTAGCACTTTCAATGGGGTGTATATACAAAACCATCTTGAATCATGTTAAAAGCTAAAGCAAATACAAGCAACAGAGCTTAGATGGAATCATATTTAGTTTTGAAATGAAGTGATTAAGTTGATTAAGACTTCTGATGAATTCAGTTCAACAAGCTCCATCATGTAAGCTCTATGACATGTGTCCTGGGAATGGACACCTTTGAACATATCAAAAAACCTTGAACAAATTCTCTCTCATAAAAGAAATGGATTTTGAGATCAGTCTCTTCAAGATCACACGTATAAAGAGCAAGATAGCTTCAATTTTAAAGTCTTGATTAAATTGACTCAATATTTGCATGAATGCATGTAAGGTGAAGAGCTGAAGTTGAGACAGTTTTGGTAAGTTAGATTTGATTAAAGTATTAAAATATTAAAGTATTAATTCACTCATACAAGTATCTTAACATTAAAGTTTCTCAGCTAGTACACACTAAAACTGGATTTGAAGGGTTTTTTTTTTCTTTTCTTTTAAAAGATTTTAGCATATTTGCAGCGTGCTGTGTGACCATGGGTTTTTGTTTGCCTGACATCTTTTAAATATAGCCAAAGTCTGATATACTCTCATGATGATAAACAGGTTCATTACTTCAAATCTCTTCCTGGACCTCCAGAATACAACTGGTTTCCAAAGCAACCCAGCAGTGTAGTCTCTGATTAACTGAAACCAAACTGTAAAGAACACACACTCATTTTACTCAGGTACAATTAGGGGAGCGGGTGCAAAAACAAGTAAGTCTCTGAACCTCTAGAACCAGATTTGAGGAACTCTGAACCTCTAGAACCAGATTTGAGGAACTCTGAACCTCTAGAACCAGATTTGAGGAACCATTCTGTAGAGCAGCCGTAGGCCATCCCACTTGCACTTGTCCCTGAACCAAAGACTGCAGCAGAACTAATTGCTCTTGATTTTAACTGACTCCCTCAGGCTGCTGAAGTGTGACCACACCTGCGATACAGCCCAGCAGTGTGAAAATGCCCACACAGCCAGGATGGGCAAGAAAGGCTCGGTGCTGGAGACTGCAGAAACCTGCTGGCTCATCACTGCTTGTACTTACAGGGACTCAGGAAAGCCCAGCAAAGTGGTTCCTAAAAGGGCCTCTGAGTACCTGACACTCACATGTAGCCTCAGGAGATTCAGTCTAATGCAGCTGTGTAGGGAGGGACCAGCTGTGAATGGGAGATTTTCCGTATACCCAGAGGTTTTTTTGTCTGAGCCAGTCTCCATCTGCAAGAGACCCTCAGGGCCTTGCTTCAGCTAAAGTGCAAAAGCCACTTCACGCTTCCGAGAGGGTATTGTGCTGAAATTTGACGCCAAATGAAGTCCCTGAAGGACATTGTAGGAGGTTTCATTCACTTCATTCACGAGAGGAACTGAGCGGAAACACAGCCGTTTTCATTTTTTATCCCAAAAAAAAAAAAAGTGAGAAGATGAAGTTTTAGACTAAAACGACAAACAGGTCACACAGAAACATACCCCCATCAGTACTCAGGCTGCAACTCATTGCTAACTGTAATTGAGTACAGTGCGTAGATGAAAAATGACATTCCTGTAAGATGAAGTGAAAAGGCAAAGTTGCACTCTTGCTCTTTTGTGACCTTATAGTGAAAGTCCACGGCTCTGAAAAAGAGCCGCGCTGTGACTCTTTTGACCTCTCACCTCTACAGCGACTGCATACTTCTGCAACAAAGCTTTTAGTCTACGAGGTGCTGATTACACTGCCTGTGCATTTTCCTTTGAACCTTTGCTGTGTTTGCAATTTGCACTTCATTTGAAAAGATACAGAGTTCGCACTTTGATCTTAGATTAAGATTAAGATTACTTAGATCAGATTACACACAAATGATTAATTTTTTTGCGTTTATTTTGTGGGTCTTTTTTTTTTCTTTTAATTTTTTTGTGTAACTCAACTAAAATGTCAGAGCATGAGATTGCATAAATTTCCCATGTAAACTCTACCATGACATCTCCATTGTTCTTATTAAAGCACCACTAACAGCCACAGAATCCGTGCCTCGTTTTATGACAACAATTAGTTACTTGTTTCAAACATGAGTGCACTGATATGACAAACTACTTGTGAAGTGTGTGGGGATGGTGGAAGAGAAATGAAGATTGATGGGCGGTTCATCCTCATGGATATTAAAATGATTGACAGTTATGTAATTACTGTGGTTCCATACTGAGGAATACATGTTGTGAAAATATGAAACGCACACTGTGCTGCAGAACAGAGACAAGACAATTGAAACGCACTGCTGAGACCACACAGGTACAGGCAATTGATCACAATGTTTATATGTGCCCTGTAGTTTGAAAGCTTCCAGGAAATGACAGCTAATGAGAAATTCTGAGAACGAATGTTCAGAAACTCTTTTTTTCCAGGATAAACATGACATGACAGAGCAGCCATAAGGGCAGTCATTACATGATAAATTAAAGTCATGAGAGTGAATTTTCAGCTTGTTCCAAAGAAAGTTGTTTGGCGTAAGAGAAGTGAGAAAAAGGATTGTTATATATTATGTAGGTATGTAGTGTGTAAACCTAGAGAGAGAGAGAGAGAGAGGGAGAGACATTACACAGTTTTGTTTTGTTTTTTTTCGTGGATACACTGCTATGAAGAAATACAAGCTTCTTCTCCCATACTACAAGGAAAACACATAGAAAAGGATAGAATGAGTTCAGTGATTCTTTGTAGGCTGTGTGTATGTCTTTGTGTGTGTGTGTGTGTGTGTGTGTGTGTGTGTCTTTGTGTGTGTGTGTGTGTGTATGTGCTTGTGTCTTTATGCGTATGCATACTAAGGGCACACAAGGACTCTCTTTGCCGCGTGCTTTTCCCTTACGGCAGTTCTTTTGCCTTGCACTCAGAAAAGCGATCACCTTAGGGGAGTTTGCCCAGACAAATCAGCCCACGGACAGTAAGCGCAATGCTAGCTCCCTGAACTAATTCTCCCAGAGGAACGCAGATGCACTGAATAGCAATAATCAAGCCTGTTCAACTCAGATCAGTTATGGTACACCAGTGGCCATGGAGAAGCAGGTGTTTGGAATCACAATGATGCACCACTCACCCTCTAAATGTTACAATATTGCTGTAATCGCTGCCTGGGAGGAGTCAGCGTACTGCATACCAAACAGGTCGGTCCGGTTGGCCTGTGTGTCTGTGCTGATGCACGGAACCTCCGCTCTGGAATTACGATGCTCAATTCTTCCCTGCAGTCTTTTAATCTAATGCTTTATTCCATAAAACGTGATGGGTTCTTAGATAACTGTATGAATCCTGTCTCCTTAAACGCTCCTTTTATTTTTTTATTTTTTTGGGGGGAAAAAACGTACTACACTCGATACAGCCTAGCAAACGTGTCAGTGTATATTATGCGGGATAGAGGAATTATGACTGCATTTTTGTTTTTTTTTTCTAGCCAACTCACCTCTGAAAGCTAAAATCACTCAGCAATCCACTTGGAATTTTGTCTAACAGGGTTAGAGAACCTTGTCAAGAGAAGAACCTGGTCAAATCTAATAACTATATCTAGCTGAGCTACTTCTATGCTCAATCTGACACAAGGTCTTCACTGTCAATGTGAGCGTGCGGATGTGTATGAGGTTTGTGCATTACATTCAGCAAAGCGTAATGTCAACCTAAAAATGACCCATCTCTTCACAGAACTTAGCACTTGCCCCCCCCCCCCAACCCCAGCCAGGAGAGCTCATTTGCAGAATCCAGATTAAATATTGGAAAATGTACCACACAAAATTACTGGCACTCTCCTTTTGTGTGGCATGGCTGAAGGGCAAGAGACAGTGGGATGGCTCTATCTCTCCCAGGCAGCGACGTTCCCCATCAGATGAAAAATGGAGATAATGCTAAGTAATAGCTGTATTTTTTTTTTTGTATCTTTCCGCCTATCAAAGGCAAGTAGTGCATCTGGATTGTCATGTTACCTTGCGCACAGGGTTTGGATGCCTGTCGCTGGAACCGGGGAGCGTTGGCATGGAAACCGACCGGGGCCGGTTGGCCAATCCCCTGTTTCTGCTGACGAGGCTGGTGCCTCTTGTGCTCTCTCTCTCTTCAAGCCAAAAATGTAGATAGAGAAAAAGGAACACAATATTAATGAAACATTGATGAAGACTTATCTTGCTTTAGGCAGATGGTATACAGGGTTTTTTTTCTTCTCTTTTTAACTTAAAATGGAACACAGGGTGAGCAGTTCTTGGGACTAGCTTGTTATAAGTTTTTGGAGTGTTCGTTGCTAAGAGTCCATAAGGGTTTGCTTTTTATTTAGAAAAAAAGAGTACTTTGACCTCATAACATACTATATCATGTAATAATTAATGAAACGTATATGAGTGGTAACCAAGGAAAACAAGCCACTTGTTTTTTTGTTTTTTTAACGTATGGATGTAGTTTGCTCTTTTAGTTGTTTAAATATTTAAATCAGAAGCCGAGTTGTTATTTTCAGCAACCATAAAGATAATAAAAAGCATGAAAAGTTTTTAAAATATTCTGTTTCCTGTTTTGATTCCTTTATGACTATTCCTTGAAGCTGGAACACTGCGGTATGTCCTATCAGTTTCCTTAACTGAATCAGGAGGGTCATTTCAGGGTCATTCCTTTTTGCCACCCAGTGTAGTCTTACTGGAACATGTACATCATTCAGTGAACTGCATAAATGTTCCCAGTCGCAATCACAATCTCAGCCTCAGTCGAAATCGACAACTTGTGTAAATCTTTTCACAATTTGTAGATTGATTCTTGTGAACATGACAATAATCAGATCACTCACAGACGTTCACATAGCTCACTGGCATTTTCTATTATTTATTTATTGATTTATTTGTTTTAATGGAAGATAAGATTCATGGTCTTTGGAAGATAAAGTTAATATCATTGCTTTTTTTAAAAGGATTCTTAGGGCCCATTTTAGCCCAAGGGGTCAGAGCAAATGCGTCCTAAAAGCTGGAAGAAAAACTAGACTCTTAAGATTTTAAAGGCAAAAAATTGGGCCAGTAATTGGCCCCAAGTTGTTTGCATTTTTTTCCAGTGTAGCAGTGCCAGGTTCCAAGTGCTGGTGTCACTGAAAATGCATGAGCTCGGTTCTGAGGTAAGGCATTGGGGAGGACCTTAACTGGGTCGCCGTATTTTATTTTTTTTCTACTTCGTTTAATGAAATGACTGTGTGTTCTCTCTTAAAACGCTTACTTCTGTAAGACCGCACAAACTTTTTAATGCCTGTCTGGACGTTGGATCTCAAACCAGAATGCAAAATGCAAAATGCAAAATGCAAAAAAAAAAAAAAAAAAAGAAAGAAGATAAGTAAATTAAAAAAAAAAAAAAAAACAGAGCACCACATGGAGGCAGAACAGAAAACCAAACCGATTACTAGGGTATCTTTGGATTGAAAAGAGTAAATCTGATGGAGGACAGAACACAGATGGTGAGACTGACATTTGGAACGCTATGACAGAATGTACCACAGGCCAATACAAGGACAAGGTGAGAAAATGCAGCCTGTTGCTCTAATTCTCCCTGCATCCCAGACCCGGAGCCTGGATAAAGTGTTGCTTCACAGACGGCGGTTAGAAAACGCAGCACGCTGCTGCACACTCACTCACGCTCGTAGATCAGACGCGTAAATACAATTCTAAGAGACAAAACGCAGAAGAAAAGGCTCAAGACGGAGCGCTCTTCTTCTCTTGACCCCCGGCAACTATTTTATTAATACTCATTTACAATGCGGTTGCCACGTGCGCTCCCCATTGCATTCACGACCGACTAAATCAAATATTCATTCGGGCGCCATTCATCTCTCTGTTTTAGCATGCAGAGCTCCTCACAAAATACATCCATATACAGTTTCACTGACCATGTAATAAAAGACAGCTGCACTAGATGTAATGTACTTCCTCTGTTATTCACTCTTAAGTGGCTGACATGAGGAACAGACTACTTCACTGAATAAGCATTCACTGTAGCAGAAATGCTCTCTTACAAAGTTTGAGAACATAAATCCATCCAGAGATAAGGCAGAGAAGTTTCGATCGCCGCTCTCAGCCGCGAACACCCAGACTCAGACGCCAGGATCAACGAACACAAAGTACGATACCAACACAAAGAGTGAAACGAAAACCTCAGAGAGCTCTAATCTGTGTCCAGGTCAAGGGAGCACTGGGGATCTCCAGTACAGCACTGACATAAGAACCATTAGCCTAGGAATGAAATGCAATTTATTTTTCAATTCAATACAATTCTACGGTTTTCAATGTCAAGATGAAACACTACGGTTAGGACGCAAATGATGTTTCTGTGATGTTTTACATCGCAGTTGTGTCAACCTAAACCTGGTCCAACATGTCCCAGGTCTTGAGGCATCTTATGACGTGTTTTTCAAATTGTGCATTGTAAGACAAATATAACGCATAGAGTGGCTACTTTTCCTGTTGTTTCCTGAAGTTGTTTCATCTTGCAGGTGATTACAATATCTAAATAAAATGTCTATATAATTATATCTATATTCTAAACTATTTATTGACAGATAAATAAAATACCATTAGCGTTTGTGTTCTGAGACGCGTTGATTTGAACCTATGTGCTATGCTCTTTTCTAAGCTGGTTTGGACAAGAGCATCTGCAAAACCCCTAATGTTTATGCAAATGTAAACGTAAAAGGTTATCATACGAGCAGCGTCTTCTCTCTCTTCAAACACAAAACAGTGTAATAAGTTAGCCGTAGCGTGAGAGCAGAGGTTGGGGATGAGTGGAAGGTGGACTAAAAAGAGAGCATTGCTCATGTGAGTGGGGGAGGGGGAGCAGGAGGAGGTGGTACAGCCCAGGGTCTGGGCAGCCCGCTTTGTTTTCGCCCCAGGCGACGTCACTGGCAGCGCTGGCAGGTCTGAGGTGGGAGAGCTGGAGGCTGTCCTAGCGACGACGGCCATTAAAAACCAGGACGTCCCGGCTGTCAAACCTCTCCCCTGCAGCGCGGGACCAGAACGGGGAGGCAGACAGACGGTGGAGTTCAGCTGCCGCGACTGTCTGCGTGTCTCTCTCTCTCTCTCTCTCGCTCTCTTTCTCACTCTCTCTCTCTCTCTCACTCGATTCCATTGCCTCTTGGCACTCACTAATTAGAGTCCCCTGTCTCAACACCCATCTTAAACCCCCCTTCCTCCTCTCTTTCTCTCTCTCTGTCTCGTCCCCTCTCTCTCTCTCTCTCTCTGTCTTATCTCTTTTCCTGTGTCCGTGTGATTGGACAGACACCTGTGACCTCGGAGCAGACTCAGCGTGCTATGACTAGTGAGTGTACTGAATACTAAGACAGTCCTCAGTGTGTCTGGCCTGCTACTTCATTGCGATGTCTTACTGTAGCTGCTGGAGAAACAGTACTTTACTGCATAAACTCTAATCGACACCATATTCCACATTACATGTGTTAAAAACACAATAACAAATATATAAACAATATGATAATAACATATATTAACAGCAACAACAAGTCAAGAGTAATATTAAGAACTGTGTGTGTGTGTGTGTGTGTGTGTGCGCGTGCGTGCGTGTGTGTGTGTTAGAGTGTATTCAAGAGAAATTGAATAAGGGAATAAGGTATAATAGCACAAAAAGAAACTTGGTTCAAAGTTTGGCATTAAAAATTTTTGAAAAGGTTTTTTTTCTTCAGTCTGCATAATGTTCTCTTCCATTTTTAGATTTACATTTTTGTTCCACCCCAGCGTTACCCTCTCAATGGATGTGCAGCTGTCATTTTCTGTACTAATGAGGTAAACACACGATATTTATTGGTATATCTGAGCAGGTCCTGGACTGTCCATATGTTGATTTCAATGGGTTTTAAGGATCCTTGAGCAGAGCTTTTTAAAAAATCATTTAATTGATTTCTCAAATAACACCATTTCCCCCCCCCCCCCCCCCCCCCAAAAAAAAAATTGGCCAATTTCTTTCACGGTGAAACATCTCTCATATGGCGTACATTATTTCAATTTGTAAAGTGTGTTCATTGAGAGATAATCAATTTCTAAGCGCAGTTTCCCTACATATTGTGTTATTTCACTTTAGTAGCATACAGAAAGCCAGAGAAGGAAAGGAAGGAAATGAAGCGTCCTGTTTCTTTTGCGTTAGTGTGTTAAAACACAGTGTAAATGCGTCTTCACGCTTGACGCATCAGTCATTGTGCGTGCGAACTGTGATATCGACACACCACCACAACCTTTCATACTGGTGCTTGAGGCGAGCTTGACTGGCTGCAGTCTTCTCCTAAACGATAGGTGTCGCTGCTGAGAGAAACACAATCTAACTGCTGGAATAGCTGTAAAAGGAGGTAAAAGACCGAAAAAGAAGCGTTCACAAAAATACGTGATAAAACTCCCTGCAAAAAACTCCCTGTTGCTTCTAAACCCCTTTCTTACAGTGGTTTTTCTCTATTTTGGACAAACATTCTGTTTGGATTTGCTGTGTATGATAGATTTGAGGAAAAAAAAACTCACCTGAGTATTATAATAGCTAAATTTCATATCCATAAATGCAAATTCACCAAGAATTTTTTCTAGTGTTTATGAGAGAATGTACAAAACATGTTAGTTTCATTGAACATTATTCTAATAAGAAAGCTGTTAAAACCTTGAATGTATGTACTTACTTTAAGTTATCTGTGGATTGAGTGTTTATTTTTGATTTCATGTGTAACCTTTCTCCCCCCGGTGGTCATTTTTTAAATTTATTTTTCTCTTTCTTCTTTGTGTGTTATTCATACTTTAAGAATAAAAAAAAATAATAAAAAAGACATAACCTGTTTCCATCAACCAGTATCATTTTACCCTATGCTAATCCCCTCCTCCTTGATGTGGAGTTTGAAGTGTTACTTTCCATTAAACAGTTGGATGGAAACCCAGCTAGTGCTGTGACAGCATGACATCGCGCGTTCGCTGTGACGGGGCATGCGCCACTGTTTTACGCTGCTTCTGGTTAAAGCGTGCTTGATGAATAAAAACGCGGCAGTATTTTGTGGTTTAGCACATATTCCGAAAATACGTTTCCGGCTATGCGACTGAATCGTAGAGATGCCTGTGGAGACAGACCTCCTCACAGACTCCTGCCTCCCGCACCTCCATTTTGCACCTGCGCCAGCCACGCAGCACCCACCAGGTTTGCGAACACGGGGAGGCCGAAACGACAACAAAGTGAACCGCCTTGACTTCATTTCGACGTCACTTTTGGCACGCGCGGCCGTGCCCAAGGGCGTCGACGGCGAGCATAAACTTAGCTTAACTGTCTGTAGCGAAAGGGAAAAGAAGAAAAACACGGAACAGCAGGCTCTAAACACACAACTGTGCGATCCCAAGGTCGACGAGGCCGGTAGGCCGAGCTTCTGCTAGGTCCGCGATCAAGCGCGGTGTCGTTAACCTTCCCTTGTAACAGCCAGGCCATTCACATAATAGTGCTTCTCTCCATTGCGTTATGTTAAACCAAGCAGAGATCAAACAGTCTGAGAACATTCGAGAGAGGATGGCGGTGCTGCTTTTAGCTCTTAGAGACAATGTAACATCTTACCTTTCTGCACAACTTGTCCTCCTGGGACACTGATTTGCATCCCATGGTTCATGGCCATCACAGTCCAGGGACAGGGACATGGTGTATGAAGTGAGGATGCAGTGGCCTGAGATGTTAGATGCTAGCATGGTGCTAGGTTTATGACAATGTCTGTGTGGCAGAGGATACTCTCTCCCACACACTCTCCTCTCTTTCTCTCTCTGTCTCAGTTTGAGATAATATTTAATATCAAGAACTCCAGGATATTCTGTAGAAAGTGACATCGTGCTCAGTTTCATAAATAACTTGTAACACACACACACACACACACACACACACAAACAATATGCATAACTACAATCCCTTTCTCTGCTCCTCTGCAACTTTGCTTTCGGAGATTGTCATTGCCGCCAAACAAAAATATTATTTCTCCCAAATGTAAGAAGAGCGGAGACTCATGAAAACTCATCTCATACACTGCTTGAGCAGCAAGGAGAGGAGGCAAACCCCTGCGTTCTTACGGCCTTTGAATGGACACACCCAACAGTCACTGATACTCAGTTATTTCTCAGAGAGGACAGCGCATCAACCAAAACTCAAGGTTGCCCTCCAGTTTTTGAAGGAATTGTAAATTAGCAACCTAATGAGTTGTGTTGACTGAGAGGCAGTCATCCTTTAGCATGATTCATGTGATGATAAAGCAAAGTTAAGCTGACAGGAGAAATTATCGCAAACCTTTTTTAAAGTTAGGGAAGCTCAGATGAAAGGGACTGGAGCCAATCGGAAGGACCAATGAAAAAAATTACTCCCCAGCAACCCAAATAAGGTAATAAGAACATTAGAACGATCAAGAGTTGTTACCATGACAATGGATGCTATTACAAGGTTTTGTTTTGTCATTTCATACGGGCATTAGACCGTCAAATGTTGATTCTGTGAAAGAGAGAGTTTGTATTTTGTAGTAAATTGGACCTATAAAGAATCTGTATGAATACATTAACATTCAAATTATGCTGGTCAGTCCTCTCAATCCAGTATGTTTGGCTTAGTGGTGACAGTAGAGGACAGATGCACTGTTTACAGTTAAGAATTCAGAATCAGGAATGACACAGCCTCTCAACCTAAACAGTCGAAGACTTAAGCTTCAACTAATGCTTAGCTGACAGTCTACTCACACGCACACGCATGCGCACACACACACACACACACGCCCACACGCACACACACACGCACACGCACACACACACACGCACGCATGCACGCACGCACATGCACACACGCACACACACAAATAGACTGAAAATAACAATAACATTCTCTTCTCCACTGGAGATAATGTAAGTTATGAAACTATTTTTAAAAATATGAAGCACGATTGTAGATGTACATACCTGTATGTCACATTAACAGATGTTTTCTCACTATCTTTCCCCTTATCAGTAGATATGTTTAGGGTTCACTTCTTTTTCAGTGTACTGTAAATAAACCTAGAATTAAAATCCTTTTTTTAAGAGTTCATATTTGATAATGAGAGGCTTCTTTAGCCAATCTAACATGTATTTAATGTTTTTACATTCATTGTCTATGGATATCTGTGGGAAAGAAAAGAATTTAAAAGTGTAATTAAGTGTGGAGAGGAGAAAAATCTAACAAAATGGAGATATTTCTGTGAAGAGGGTGACAGAGGTCCCCTCGGATTTGAGCTATGATGAGAAACAACAAAGCTTCTGTTCCCAAGTGCCTCTATACAATTACACCCCCCCCCCCCCCCCCCCCCCCCAAAAAAAAAAAAAAACCTTCACAGATGACTTGACAGGTAATGTTGCAAAACACTCTCCTGTTCATGAACAGAAAGGCCAGTGTCAAGGCTTGGTGTGTTCTTTTTTCATTCCTGTATGCAAAAAACACTCTAAATTTGAGGTTGTCTGAGGTTGTGTGATGGTGATTGTGAGGGAATCGCCTGATTTATCTGTTGACAGAGGATGTTCCAGAGCATGACCCAAACACAACCGCTAACAAAGGGACAGAAAGAAGGAAGGTTTGAAAAATTAAAAAAAAAAAAGACTTGAATAACAAACTATTTAAGCAAATAACGTTTTTTTGTTTGTTTGTTTGTTTGTTTGATACATGTTACATTATTTTCGAAAAGAGTTCTAAAGGCAAGCCAAGTTGTCTTTTTGACTCACAGACTCTGTGAGTGTGTGTTTGTGTTTGTGTTTGCATATGTATTTTTGTGCATACATGCGTGTGTGCAGGAGTGCATGCAGGAGTGTGGGAGTGCATGCGTGTGCGTGTGTGTGTGTGTGTGAGTGTGTGTGTGTAAGACTCTCTGGTCTCAGCACATTTTCGTTAATTGTTCATGACACAGCTGCAGATGATAAATTGTTAATCTAAAATTAGACATATGGTGCATTAGTTTTGTCTGACACTTCTAGGATTTTTTCAGAAATGCCTCTCAATTTAATAAGCAAAAAAAAAAAAAACCCAAAAAAACCTTAAGTCTAACTATCTAACTAAATCTAACTCTTTGGTGAAAGAGTTCCACGTTATGGTGCATTGTTTTTTTGCTTTTCCAAAAAGTGTGTAGTGGTGTGTGTGTGTGTGTGTGGGGGGGGGTGTGCGTGCGTGCTTGTGTGCGTGTGCGTGTGCGTATGTGTGTGCGTGTGTGCGTGCATGTTCGTGTGTCTGTGTGCGTGTGCGTGTGCGTATGCGTATGCGTGTGCGTGTATTTGTGTGAGAGAGAGACGCCCAGACTTAAACCATAGTGGAGAACTTCCACGCCCTTGGAGGACTCTTCGGAGAAGTCTGGAGACATTTCCTCCAGAGACGGTAAAACTGGAAAAATGTAAAGTAGCGTCTGGCCATTTTGGAAACCTTTGTCTGCGAGGACATATGTCTGTCCATTTGTCTTCCTCTCCGTCAACTGACGGCATCCTCAGACTTTTCTTTTCAAAGGCCAGTGTCAAGGCTTGGTGTGTTCTATTTTCATTCCTGTGTGAAAGAGCCATTTTGCCATTTAGGACTTTTTTTGAGATGAAGATTCAGCCTTATTTGAAATATCCTATTTCATAATCATTTTCACTGCAAAACATGAACTCTGCAAATACCTCATTCTGGTTCAGATGTGTCCGACGTCTGATTTTCCATTCTGTATGCAAAAAAACACTCTAAATTTGAGGTTGTCTGAGGTTGTGTGATGGTGATTGTGAGGGAATCGCCTGATTTATCAGTTGACAGAGGACGTTCCAGAACATGACCCAAACACAACCGCTAACAAAGGGAAAATATCAAATGCTATTTTTTTTTCTTTTACAGCTTTTTAGACATTCAGAGAACCAAAGCACTATGGTAGTGTGTTTTCTTCGCTGCACTGGGAAATTCTAGTCGGGTCGATATTGTAAGTACATAGATTTACAGACACACAAAACAACAAAGCAGCAGATGTTTAAACAACATTGTTAGCATGGTTCTGTCCAAACTTAGAGACACATTTACACACAAACGTGCACCTGAACTTTGTCCACTGAGTATTTTATGGATTCTAGTCAAACACTGATACAAACGCTTACCTTCTCAGACGGGGTTTTAAATCAAACATAAATATAGATTTATAGATAAATATAGATATAGAATATAGTAGCTATCCAAATAGGTAACATTTCATTTGGCATGAGCAGAACTGTACCCATGACACATAGAACTCATGGCATAAGCTGTCCATATTGATCCCTATCTAGTCAGTGATTTATGCCAAGTGACGTACCAAAGATTTAACATTACCCAACACCCAAGTCACCAGACAACTCACATTACGTCTGTCCTAAAAAAAAAAATTACTATGGTCTTAGTTCCGCATCACCATTTTCAATATCTGTTATGAGTTTTAGGATATGTCAAACTGGTATATCTTGAATCAAGCACAGTGTACAAATGAAACAAATGAATCAAGCACAGTGTAGAAAGGTAAGAAGTTCAGATATGAAATGTAAGTGCAGGGTATGACTAATATTATTTTGACCCAGCATCACGCTCGAACAGCCTTAGAGAAGCTGTTTAGCTCAGACGTGCTGCAGTAGTCTTTCCCTGCATTCAGAGACCTCACGTGCTTGAAAACGTGCCACTGAATCCCTAACAGAACACGATGTGTTACGGGACATTTTGTTCTGCATAGTTTGTCCAATATGGGTGTGGTCTATTTAGCAAGATTTATTAATATGCCAATAGGAGCCAGGGGGAGAATCCCCTTATCTCTACACACAACCCCCACTTGGCCTTTTGGGGTGACCGTCTCCATCGTCGGGGTACTGTTGGTGCCGAAAGGACAGACTTGAAATTCAGCAGCACAGTGTTGACCTCTGATCACTGTCGGAGGTCACAATAGAAGTCTCTGGGCTTACTGTGGCAAGTGACATTTCTGACACTCTCAGATATGGATGCAAGACTTCCTGCACTGGGGGCAGTTTTGTAACCGCACTCACATATTGTAACTGTTCCAACTCAGTAACCGTAGATATTTAGAGTAGAGTGTAATGATTTTTAGGAGCATGTCAAATGTCAAGTGTGACGCAGTAGGGCATGTACCATGTGACCTCACGCTAACTTATAAATGTACTGCACAAATTCCATATTAAATTTAAAACCGTAAACTGGGAAGACTGCAGTGCACATTACAACGTCAGCTTCAAGTAGGTTTTCTTAAGTATTGAATTCACTTTCCCATGTATTCCTCATTCTAAATCTCTATAACGTGGCAAACATATCAGACTAAATAAGAACCTCTGCAATGAAGTGACCATACAGGACTGAATAAGAAACCAGTTCTTGATCTATTAGATTTTGTGAGGTTGTTCTGCCCATTTATTCTGTATAGACATTATATTCATAAGTATGTCTGCTAAAGTAATGATTTAGCTAGTGTGGAGGAGCTAAATGCTAACTATATCACAGAAAAAAAAAAAAAAAAAAGTTGTTAAAAATCAAGGGAAAAATCCAGCTGAGGACCAGCAAGGGGGAGAAGAGAAGGCAGAGCCATAAACTTTTGTTTTCTTCTCTGTGTTGTCCTGTTTGTTTGTGTCGGTCAAGGTGGAGAGATGGAGCTTTGCTGTGGTGACACATCGACCGGGAACGCCCAGGGGACAAATAAAACAAAAGCCCTGCATAAAAAGGCTCGGTAAACAGAAAGATTGATGGCTTTGTAGGTCTCCATTCCTTCAGACTGGGCTCACTGAGCAAACAAGCAGAGAGGAGGCAGGGTTGGGGTGCGCTCGATACGCGAGGGGCCACACCCCCTATGTCAAAATCAAATCTGAGTGAGAATCACCTCAGGACATCGGCATGGATATGAAACTCGATGACAAGCTAATTATGAAGATAAATACAACCTTCTCTATGATGGCCAAGGAGTAAAACATTGTTATTTTGAGATAGTTCACGCTCTCCTCCTACCAGCTACACATATAGCACACACACACACACACACATACACACACACACATACATATATGTGTGTGTGTGTGTGTGTGTTATATGTGTGTGTGTGTGTATTCTATATATGTGTATAGCTTATTTATGAATAAATACTTGTAAAGAAGCCTGCCACTGTAAGCTGCAAGCTGTTTAGCATACACTCAGAAGCAGCCATGGTCACAACACACTTGACCACGAGTGACCCAACAACAGGCAGTAAGTGCGAGACTGACCCTGGCTAACACACCCACTGAAGAGAACACAGCTAGTCACATCCCTCTGGACCCCTGTCCACAGTTGCCCAGTGTGGTGCATCTGAGAGACAGTGCATTAACCGTAGGGACTACGCAGTTGTTTCAGGCCATTACGATGTCATGGGTCATTATGATGTCATAGGCATTATGATATCATGGCCAGTGCATCTGATCTGGAACACACACATGCACTGAGATACAGTGCCTGAACCATGTAAGCTACTCAGGGGCCAACATAGCCATCCCAGGCCACTCTGATATCAGAGTATTTATGATGTCATAGGCATCGCGATGCCATGGCAACAAGAAGAGTGCATGACAAAACCCAAGGTTCTGTTGCTGTTCTCAAGGTGACAAAGCCTTTTTAAAAAATGGGTGAAATACCCATTTAAATGTTGAATTCTGTTGTAAACAAACATTTCTCTAAATGGAGAATGACATAAAAGTATGTGTGCATCTGTGTAAAGTCCACTCGCAAGCACACACCTCTGCAACTAACCCCTCAAATAGATATGGAGGGAAATTGATTACAAAAGCGACTCATGAATGTCCTACCCCGAGGTAGTGGGTGCTGTTTTTTTTTTTGTTTTTTTACCTCCGTTTGTCTTTCTTTTCTTTTTTTTTTCTTTTTAATTTCCCTCTGCTGAGCCAAAGAAAGAGTGATCACTTAGAGACATCCGCAAGCTGTCCCTCTCCCACAGGGACCAAGGCAGAGGACTTGTCCTTGTGTGCCCCGTGTTCTTTTTGACATTTTCCCTATCATCTCTCCTTGGTTGAGCTGTTTTGATGATTACCCCATTCTGTCCCCCAAAAGTATACCCACGCACACACACACACACACACACACACACACTCTTTCACGTCACTTTGCCCCTGCCCCACTTCAACTACGCCTTTGGAGTTTGTCACTTTTCCTGGGATCAGAGGCTGCAGCGTGGTGTCAAACCAATTTGTCCAAAATGTCCCAGTCATAAATCATCTGAACACCATGTCATCATAGTCATGGACCAGCTACCCTAATACCATTGCTGTTTGTTTTCAGGCTTTGTCCTAACGTGACTCACAGCTAAGACAGACTGAAGAGACTTAGCCAGAGCTAATGTTCGTCCTAACAACCGTTACACGTGGGGCTGAGGTCATCTTCTTCTGCCATCAAGGTAAGGAGGAACTATCCAAAGCATTTAAGACAATGTAATCGTCAAAAAGTCTGATGAAATTTTTAAGATGAAGCTGGCAGCCTTGTGTTCAAAAAAAAAAAACCAAATAAAACAAACTCCAGTCTAGTCTGTAGTTAGAGCTCCTCCTGAGGTCCTAAAAGACGTCCTCCGACTATAGTGGAGCAGGTTGTCTGAGTCCAGGACCATTAGCGTTTGCTCTAAATAAGAGATTCACTGGAGATGTTTCTTTTCCGGAACATTCATCTAAGTCACACTGGTTTCTCAGTCACACAGGTGCCAGGCAAGTCAGTTACCGAACTCAGCGCCGTCTCTGCCGTGAGCGCGAGCAGAGTTCCACAGGCCAGAGTCCTATCTCCACGGCCGGTGCCCTGCCGGGAACGTCTGAGGCAAACAGCTGTGATATTCTGGGCCACGTCCCTCATGCCTCAATCCTGGCGCTCAAACTCCATGTTCTTTAACTATGGCCTGCTGGTCTCTCAGCGCAGCCTTTTCTGTCTGTCTCTCTCTTTCCCTGTCTCTCTCTCTGTCAGTGAAGGACAATGCTCCCGGCTTCACTCTCTGTCTGTCTCTCCCTCTCTCTGTTCTTGTTCCTCTTTTTATCATTTTAATTCACCCTTTGCTTTCCATTCATGATTTTTTTCTGTCCTTTTACCTCCATATATCCTTTGCTTCTCACTCTTCATTTTTAATTGTGCTCTTCTTTTTTTTTTTTTTTTACTCCATTTTCCTCCCCTAACTAATTCACTCCTGCTTACCATCTACCCACTCTCTCTCTCTCTCTAAATTTCTCTGTTGCTGTTGCTTGCTGTTAAAACCCTCCCTGATAAACACACACACATACACACACACACACACACACACACGTACGCACACACACACAGAGAGTGAGTGCCATCACTGCACCCTGACCAAGGGCTAATTTTTCCAGCGTAATGAAGGTGCAGCATCGCATTGAGAGACGTCTTAATAATCTCTCAACAGGGCCTCCCTCCCGCATATCAATTATCCCCTTGGCTGGCGTGAGACCGGCAGTGGGAGTGGATGCTCTGCTTCCCTGTGTCTGCCTGGCGTTGCACTGCTTACCCTATGCTGATGTCAGTCTTCGCTTTCCTCCCCCTCCAGCCCACCCCCTCCCCCCGCACACACCACCTAAAAAAAAAAAAACTTCTGTTAAAAAAAAAAAAAAGAGAGAGAAAGAGAAGAAAAAGTGAAGGTTGGATCCTCCCTTGCATTCACAATAAGTCTGTAGGAAAAAAGTGACTACAATATCAATGGAATTTCTTTGTTGTTTTGCACTGTTTGTGTGGAACAACATAAAACAATACTTTAAGACAATTTTTCTTTTGACAAAAATCTCAGAGATATATTTTGGGAGGTACCTATCTTGTTTTTAAGGTTTATTACATCCTTGTCCATTGTACTTTATTGTTGCTGGTAAACTCTGGTTAGGCAGTTCATGCGGTCTATTCACAGTCTCATTTGTGAGTATGACTTGAGTAAAGTTTTAGCAGGTGAGGAGTGTCTGTATTTCAGAACTGTTGTCTGCATTGTTGTCAGCTGGTCAAGACGGTTTGTTATGCAGCTGGAAGTGACATCGACGGGACATAAACAGTGTCTGTTCATGTGTTAATCTAAAAGCAGACATCTGTTTCAAACATCTCCTGTAAACATCACTTACAGGGGAATTTTTAACAGTCTGTTCAACATATATATATATATATATACACACACACATACACATAGATAAATATAGATAGATAGATGTAGATATAATAATATATAATATATAATATGTGTGTGTATATATATACTGTCACTGATACCAGCAATATTATTGAGGCCAGAGTCCTCAGTACAATGCCTCTGAGATGATTTGATGTATTTTCCAACTGAAGCACAGTTTAATGATTTTTTTGTGTGTAAATAAGTACATAGGTTTCTGTTAGGCCAGCACTGTAATAACGCATAAGTGTTTATTTTCTAGCCTGTTCTGTAAAGCCTTCGTCAGTGATGTCATAACCATCATATTTGTGGAATATGCATCCAGGAAATGTGTCCCCAAACCAATATTCAATATTTAGAACAAGGATTAAGAATTCAATATTAAGAACAAGAACAATTGCTTTATGAGCATTTCCCCCTTAGGTACACTTCCCTTAAAGCTTAAGCTTGTTTTTTTTGTTGTTGTTGTTTTTTTTTGTTTGCAAATACATAGAAGGGCAGCATTGAGCATTGAAATTAGGACTGTGTTGTATATTCTACTTTGCAAGTCATTGTGCCTGTAAAGACTAAATGTTCAAACTCCAACATGAACATCTTATTTAAATAAGTGAATGTCTATTGTTACCCACAAACCCACAGTTCAATGTTCTGAGACAGTAGCTATAAAAAGTCCTTCTGAGACAGCGTGTTAACTGCTATGTGCTTTAATATATAGCCCTCTGCCTAGCAAACATAATCTGTTATCATCTGAGGTAACTTTAGCAGAATGCAACCTTTGAGCCTAAGCCATAATTTATATTGTTGTGCTAGAAAGTGCAGATATAAAATGTGTTATAATTTTAGTCTTTTGGTTTAGATTTCAGACAAGGGCAACATAACTTAAGTCTTAGTTCAGCAGTAGAATTTGCTCACATTTGGACAGAGCTGGGGCAGATCCTTGGCCAATTTTCAAAGGTAGAATTATACAAAAGCGTTCACACCAATGGCGCCGACTTGTCTGGCAATAACGGAAGCGCTTAATCACAGCTTCTCCCCAAAGCAGGTGAATATGGATCATTAGTATAGCAGTTTCATGTAAAGATCATTTGAGAGGCAGGAATGCCTACACAGCATGCAAACACCATGTTCCTCTGGCATAGCTGTTGATTCGACGCGCTCGCTGCTCTATTTCTGTCTACATCAGACTCTCTGGGATCTTTGAGCTGGATTTTTTAATTGGCTCAGCAGTGTGTTGAGGCCCATTAGAGAGAGAGAGGCTGAGGGCAAGATCGCAGTGTAGCAGGAGAGCTCCATTACCTCAGTGGGATATTATAACAAGGCTTAGAGCTCTCTCTCTCTCTCCCTCTCCCTCTCTCTCTCTCTTTCTTATATAGACACACAAATGGAGGGAGGGAGAGAGAGAGAATCCTCTTAATTCACTTACACATATTGTTAAATCCAAAGCTATTTTTTTCTCTCCATTGTTCAGTGGCAGGAATATTCTGGCGCAGCCTTGGATCTGTAAACTCGTCCCTGACAGAAAGCCTGTGACAGGTCCGTCAGTCGTGAACAAGGGCCTGGAGACCACATCTGCTCTTCAAATCAAACATCTGTCACTGACACAGCGTAAAAAGTGACGCTTATTACCATCAAAATGTCAAAATCCCATTATTTCTCACTGTTTTTGAAAAATTTATTAAAGCTAGACCTTGTTTCAAGATGGACAAGTGCATTTTTGGGGAAGTCTGGGCTGACAGATGGTCCACCTGTCAGATTGCTGGAGAAAATCCAATCTCAAGTCATCTCCGAGAGAATGCAGGTGGAACCAAGCTCAGGTGCGTCTGAGGGCCAAGAGTCCGCGTCCTCATCCAGACCGGTGGTCTGCCAGCCAGTGTCACCTCTCCTCTCCTCCGTCTGATCCCTGACCAGGTGTGAAAGCCACCTGGCACATCTGCCACAGGCAGGCACTGCCAGAGTCATCAGTCTGGCCATGAGAGACCAGGGGAGACAGGTCATCTGGCCAGCGCATGTCATGTGGATCCTCCGTCTAAATTACACAGGATTCTCAAGAGGGGATGGACAAGTGTGTAAGCATAACAAAAAGCCATTTTGGAAGAGCTGACATCCACTGTCACTATGGTACTGTTTTTATACTGAGGCAAATGCAAACTGAAAACAGTTCAGAACCACAGATTTTCAAATATTTCTATGACTTTTTAACGGGGTAATAGTTATCGCCGGAAAAAACACATGCTAATACCTACTGCTTAATACATACACACAGAAGCCAGAATATGTTTTAATAGGTTAATCTGAGAAATAATAATTCACTCTAATACTAAGTGCAAAAAAAAAAAAAAGAAAAGAAAAGAAAGAAAGAAAAAAAAAGCCCGAAATGGAACTTCCCTCAAAATCCAAAAGAGGAGGACACTATTAATCATCTGTCAGCTGAAACACAACTGAACAATGAAACAGTTCTTCATGATTGATGATCATACCATAATGAGACTGACGATGCAGACACGTATCAATTAACAAGTCCAGACGTGGTTGTGGGTTTTCTTCAACCATGTTCGGCTCCAACTTAATGGCGTTCACAATGTCTAGTACCCAATTAGCCATGGAGAACAAGACTTAACATGAGATCAGAATCACACTCTAGATTAATAGTTACTGTTCTTGGTTTACCATATTAATAGCATGCAATAAAATCCTGATTGGTCCACAGCATAGACCTATACATTAATGTACAGGTGTAGGGGTGACAGGCAGGGGAGAATGGGGTATGTTGTCACACTTTTCACTCTTTCTTACACTGACTGGGCACAATCCATCACAGTGGTATAGATGTCATATCAAATGAAAGAACGAAGTCTTGGATACATATTTTGTGTTCATTAGATCTTCATATCTCATGCCAGTACAGAGTTGTAGACACTTAAATACAATGTGCGCACTTGTGACAACTCCATCGGCAGGTAAGTCGTCACACTATGTCAGGTAAATTGTCACATTGGATTATCAACAAATAAAAACATAACTACTTGATTATGAATAATGATTTTTTTTTTTTATTTCAAATTCAAAACCAAATTCGACATCATTAAAGAACTCAAAACAATAAACAATCGTCCGTAAACAACAAACAACAAACAACATCCGTATCTGACCAATCAGACTCATCTTGGAAGTCACAGTTGTGACACACACAAATGACCAGGCCTGAGGTACAGGCATCAGGGGTCCATTTGTTGCACCTCTCACACTGTACCGTAGTCTCCGTTGGGTGGCTGTTTGAGAACGGCTCCACACAGGGGAGGCAGCAGCACTCCTTTCCATCTGATGAGGACTCGTCTAGGGTTGTTTGGTTTTTAGCTGCCTTCTTCTTCTTTACAGATCCAGATGTTGACTCCTCCCTTTCCTCCCCTTTCTTCTGAAACAGACTTTTGCTAAGCTGTGCCTTATTCTTTTCCATTCGCAGTGCCTGCTTCACTGAGGCGTCAGTTAGGATCGCTGCTTTGCGACGTTTTCTTCCTTTGCGACGTGTTTTTCGGGAGCCAGCTTTTGGATAGGGCCAGATGTTCCCTGGAGTTGGTAGACTTGGGTCAGCCCTGACACTGCTAGGAAAGGGTGAGCCGATGCTAGCATAGGAACTGGGCGGGTCTGCATCTGAGCTTGTGGCAGGAAGGGCTGAGCTGGTGCTGGGGCCTGGCATGGCTGGATTGGTGGTGAGGCCTGACATGGCTTGGTTGGTGATGGGGCCTGGCACGGCTGGATTGGTGGTGAGGCCTGACATGGCTTGGTTGGTGATGGGGCCTGGCACGGCTGGATTGGTGGTGAGGCCTGACATGGCTTGGTTGGTGATGGGGCCTGGCACGGCTGGATTGGTGGTGAGGCCTGACATGGCTTGGTTGGTGATGGGGCCTGGCACGGCTGGATTGGTGGTGAGGCCTGACATGGCTTGGTTGGTGATGGGGCCTGGCACGGCTGGATTGGTGGTGAGGCCTGACATGGCTTGGTTGGTGATGGGGCCTGGCACGGCTGGATTCTGAACGGGGCGATCCGTAACATGGCATGATTGTAACATGTGACAACTTGCCCCAAAGTCATTTAGACAACTTGCCCCAAACCGACATGTGTGCTAATTCTAGTTAAATCTCAAGGTTAGTTCAACATAGGACTGCAGCTAAAGTAGACACTTTAATGTCTCCTCTACTCAATACAAAAATATAATTCTGTACATTTTATTTAATAAAACTTCATTAGGTATGAATGGTAAGTGTCATTTTTTTACTTTTGAAGGTGATAAAATAAGAATATTGTGCTCACCTCAGAATAGAGTGACTTTGACCACATCTGAAACAGGAAGTTGATCATAGAACAGGTGGCTATTAGATTTTTAAGATAGCTCCTCTTGTGTTGAAGGTATGAACCATGTGACAATTTACCCATGTGACAACTTACCCCATTCTCCCCTATACTGAGAGTTGTCAGGTGAAAAGCTATCATTATATCATTTGTAATGTCTATCATAACCTCTGCCTAGAACATATCCAAAACAAAGTATATGTCCTCAGCACTGTTAGATTCACTTGTCTCAATGCTATGTTTTTACAGATGATTCTGTCAGTATACACACAGGCAACTGTTTACATAACACAGCCCCATGCTATTTAGAGACTTATTTTATGATTTTTTTGACAATAGTAAATAAATAACCATCATAAGCCTATGGCTAATTACTGTATTTAAGTGTTTAGTCGACTGTACATGTTCATTGGCTTGTAATCATGGCACAGGAAACACTATTTCCATTCTGTTCAGGTAGGATCAATGTGTGTACATGGACATGCATGCCTCTGGCAAGACCTGGTTGTGTAGGTGGGAAAGAGCCATCTGTTGTAAACACATATGCTAACTAAGCTATATTCCCACTGTAATAAGCGTGATCAGTGATGAAAATGTATTCATGAGTGTGTCATGAGTGAGCCCGTCTGAAGTGAGGAGTGGTCTCAAGCTATATTATCTGTTGATCTTTAGTTTTGTTTGTGTTTTAAATTAATAAAAAGAGATGGGATTTTTGGTCTTTGGAAACAAAAAAAAATGAAGCCACCATTAGCACACACCGCTTGGAATACAAACTAGGGATGTTTATCCCCGCAAACATTTAAACTGCGAATTCAAATTACGAAATGCCCGTAGAAGTGAAAAATAATCTAGTGGTTCATAACTTCATTTTTCATGATAAGACAACATATCCACACAGGAAATGGAATGACAAATCAATTTGCATTCGTACCTGGATTTTGTCATGAGACGCAAACTGGAGAAAACAAAAAGTCGAACATTCATTTTCATACATAGTTCTGAAACAGCGTAGACAAACCAAAATGAAATTTGATCTTTATTTTCATGCTCAATTTTCATTGTGACATGCTAAATACACAAAATGCTCAAACGATTATTGTATATCATTTGACATTCCTGACAGTTTTTTTTTTTTTTATCGTCATTCTTGACAAATGAAAATGAAAAGCAAAATGAGTTTTGTATTTTCATTTTGTTTGTTTTTTTAATTGCCTTTGCATGAACACTCATTTTAAATGCTCATTTTAAAATTGGCAATTTAAAATACGACAAAGTCGCCCTTTGACTTCCATTCGAGAACTCGTCGAATTTAATTCCTGAAGCTCAGAGAAGCTTAGATGAAATCAGTAGAGTAACTCACACCTCTGCATAGAGATAGAAAGCAGAGGAACGTACTTTTGACTTGTATTGCAAAGGTCCAAATCAAAAGAGGTACATCAATCATTATAACACTAATTATTCAGCCTAATTTTGTGGCACGTGTCGATACACGAGAGACCATAAATGTTATGTGAAGCTTCAAATCAGAACATTGCCTTTGACCATGTTAACTCCTTGCAGCTGACAGGCTGACATTTTAAGAAGTCTTAGTAGAACAAAAGTATCACAAAACATGAGAGACAGTAAGTATGAAGTGATGTCTTAGCTAGCTTTTGGTGGTAAGCTGGGTTGGCTAAACTAAAACAAAATTTGGGCTCATTAATAATGCAAGCCATATCCAACAATCATGGTTTCCTGATAACCTGTGTAAACAGCTTCACATCCAGTTTGGTGTCATAGTCATTGATTTCTAACAGCTTACCTTATCGACCACTCAATGCCGACAGCATTTCAGAATTCATGTATTCGTCTGAGTTTCATCAAACATAGATTCACTCACAAACCTAACAACAGCTTCTCCAAGCTCAGCTTTTTTGTCTTTTCAAATCCAGAATTGGCCAGAAAAGGCTCGCAATCAGAAGGGTCCCTGAAAATGTCTGGAGAGAAGAGGATGGTTTACTGAGGGCAGCTTGGCTCCGACACTGTATAGATCCCTGCAGGTCTTGTTATTTTAATGACCGTCAATGAACCTGTCTCCTCATCTTTATAATCTCTGACAGATTTTTTGTCTTATTCTGATTTGCTTCCATATTCTCTTTTAACAACTCTTATTTCTGGAGGCAAATGTCTCTGAGTTAAAACCTTATTGCTTTAAACCTCATTGCCATCTAATTTTTTTTTTTAATGATAGAGAAAACTGAGAAGGATTAGCTTCATGCTTAAGTTATGATGAAATATGTAAGCTTTGCATTCATGTTGGAAAGAACATTTTTTTTTCCCATGTTGTCCATCACAATAGTCCACCCTGACAGTCACCATTTCTGCATATCAACACATATAGTGGTGTTAACAGCATGACAATGTGATTACTCCAGGTTCAAATCATGCTGCAGCGATATCGAAAGCACAGAATCTCACTCTCTTGCCTCAAGGCTCTGTATCTCTGGCTGATGGTGTTGCCAGAGAAAAATGAGATTGAATACGCCTTGAGAGGCCTCTGTTTTTGTCAGAATCCCTCCCACCCTGTACAGGATGCTCGTCTGTCAAAACGCTCTGTCACATTTGAGCCAGATTATACTACATTTTCTATCACGTGAGGCTGAGAATTTGTAACAGAACAACACAACAAATACAGCCATTAATCAACCTACCGCAAACCATCTCCGTTAAAGATGCCCTAATTTCAATCTCATTAGAATGAGAATGAAATCAAAAAGATAAATACAGTAGATTTGGTAGAGTGCATCAGAGTGTGGGATTGTCAATTTTCTGAATTGAAGATGCAATTTAATAATGCCAGAAGCCCTCTTCCCCCCACTGGCTGTAATTTAACACTGATTATGGCTTCTCGCTCGCACAAATTTGAATATTTACTGCTTCGCCAACAAATCCACCCCACCTCATTTGCATTTTGATTTACATGCCAATAGATGGTGAGTTCGGCATAAATACATACCGCAATCAGTTTCATTCATCCGCGGCAGAAATGAGCGACGACCTTTGGTTTATTGTGCGTGCTATCCAATCTAATAGCAGACACAAGGCTGTTAGGGGTCGCGCAAGCTAATCCCTTGAGTGCAAATTGGACACAAAGCTCATGTTGGGTGATTGGCCATTTTAATCGTCGCTAGCTGCTTGAGTTTGTCTGTCGTGATGGTATCTGCTGTCGTCGTTTTGTCGCGTTTGTTTATTTACACATGTTAACGACCGGAGCTGGGAGAACCATTAGGCTAATCATTACACGCCTGTTTGTGTATCTCATGTGGACGGCGACAGCAAAGGGATCTGAAGCCCTAGGAATTCGATGGGAAAAGGGTCAGTTAACGGCCTTGGAAATGGAGCTGGTGAGATGGCCGGTCATAAAAGTTAATGGACAGTGATTCACGGCCCACATGGAAATCTATGGAACTCGTGAGATGTTTTCTAAATAATAGAGCTTTTCATTATTCAGTTTAATTTGTCTGGGGCAGTCAGTCATGGCTTTCACGAATTGATTTAATATGCTACTCCAGATCATTTGGGGTCGAAAATCAGTGTGAACAATGAGTAGGCTTTGTCATTTGCTGTTTTGACTTATTGGAACTGTTCTATGCCTCAGTTCACATTCATAATTATCAGCAATCTTTTTTTCATCTTTATACTCATTTCACTTTAAAATCTCTCTTTGTTGAAGACACAAAACAAATGAAATTTAACTGTGATATTCCTGAGCTCTGCCTTAGGGTTAAGGTTTTTCTGCACCATTGGCAAATCTTTTGTTTTGCCAAACTAAATTTGAACATGAACTAAGTGGCTGTAGGTTTATTTGGTCCATCTATGTAGTTCTGGATCAGTCCTTCCTTTGCTATCAGAACCACTTGAATTCTCCACAATGATGACGGAGACTTTCCACAGAGATCCCGCTCCTTGCTGATGCAATGACATCAAACAGGTTTTTTTTTGCCAACTGGACAGCAGTGCATTCATGCTGCAAACTTCCTGTTTCTTCTCTTCCCAAAGGTGATCGACTGAGCTGAGGTCTGGGGAGTGAGAATGCCTTTCAAACTGAACTGAATTCACTGTCCTGGAACCATCTGGAGACAGCACATACATTGTGACATGAAACAGTGTCTTGTTGTATGTATCCATGTGATGAAGGGTAAACTGTAGCCATGAAGTGATGCACATGGTCAGTAACAATGTTTAGATACTCCAAAACAGTCAAAGTCAAAGCACTAGAATAAGACGTTATTTTGACATTAGACATTAATAGACATTCAAATGTGGGCGAGTTGCTTTCAAGGGACACAACTACCGACACCTGCACCACTGCCACCAGACACGAAAGGTCCGTACACTTGTGTTTTATTTTGTTTTATTTTGTTTTATTTTACTTTGCACCATTTCCGTTTAACTCGAGATACTGTAGCGTAAGCAGGGTCCAGGAGCATGGCTGGTCCTGAGAAGATGGAACCTGTTCCACTGGCACTAAATTCAGTGTCACTTAGATCATTCATTCTGCCCATTCTAGAATTCAGTGTCACTTAGATCATTCATTCTGCCCATTCTAACATTCAGTCAAACAGTATTTGGATCTCTCCATGTCTGTCTACCTGCTTTATGTAGCACTCTGTGGGTGAGATGCATTTTTTAAAAGGGGTGGAGTTTCTGATAAACTATCCGCTGTGCACTGCACGTATGTATTTCTCTCCCCACCCAGTGCCAAACAGGAGAAACACTTATCTGTCCTAAATGTCTTAAATTTATATCCCAAGAAAGGAGAAAAGACCGTGCTGACACACAAGAAAAGTTAAAAAAAAGAAAAAAGAAAAGTGATTATACTATACTCACTGGAAGTAAAGAATGCCGAACGTCAACAAGCACCATGGACGTGCAGGGCTATTTAAACGGAGGGTATTAGTCTGGATCTCACTCTTATCATTCTCTAACTGCTAAAAGAGAAAACGGCCTCCTGCACTGCAGACCATGCCTGCCCTCTTCCATGTCATTAGGTTTTTTTTGTTTAGTTTTCTTTTGTTTTTGCTTTTCATTTATTACAGTAGGGAGATGAACAGCATAAAAGATAAAACAATAAGCACATAAGAAATGGATGAATAAAAGAATGAAAAAGGTAATCTATTCTCAAGGTGGAGGTGGGCTCAGAGAGAGAGAGAGAGAGAGAGAGAGAGAGAGAGAGAGAGAGAGAGAGAGAGAGAGAGAGAGAGAGAGAGAGACAGGGGGTGTTGGAGCCAGTGATGAATATGCACAGTACAAGTTAGCAGTGTAAATAAGTCATGAGAATAGCGCTGATCTGGGAAGACAGCAGTTGCCAAGGAATTCCACTGTCCTTTATGAAAAATACAAAGCCTTTGGTATTGGATTCACCTTAAAGGCACACTCCTTCATTTCAACACAGCACCTCCCACCAACTCTGATCCAAACTATACAAAAAAACAAGGGACTGGCACAGTCATTCTCACTCTTATAGTTAACATTATGGATGCAAAGGGTGTGTGTTCACAACACTGACATGACCATGTGTCTTCTGTTTTTATGTTAACTAATATATATATATATGTGTGTGTGTGTGTGTGTGTGTGTGTGTGTGTGTATATGCAGAAACATTAGCGATGGAGAAATACAAAACACAAGGTTCAGGGCTACAGTAAAAACAGCCAGTGAAGCTCTTCACTCATAACTCATTATGCATTGAGATAATGTGCCTAATAATATTAACAATAATCGTTAGTAGTAGTAATAGAGGTAGTATATTAATATCTGTGGCATTTGAATGGTTTCATTGAATACTGGTGTCATTTGAAAGCTTAGGTATAGAAGGAATTTTCTGTGCGTATTAAGTCTTTGAAGTCTATTAAGTCTATTAAGAATTAAGATTAATCTTTATAACTGTTTAAGGGAAAGAGCAAGACAATGACTGTTAAGATTATAAATTTTATACTGTTAACCACATGTAGACATGCATCTAAATGCAACAGTACTTACAGACATACGAATGTTTCAGTGAGCAATGGACACAAAGGAGTCATTCTGACATGCAGAAATTGCTATGCAATATATGTGTGTGAGGAAACAGCAGTGTGTTAATGTGGAACACAATCTTTAAAACCATAAACAGCTGAGAGAAGACTGCATTTGTTGATTGCATTATTCCCTGACATAATTAAACAAGTCACCTATCAGCACATTCGTAGAGGGGAAGAAGAGACTGAGTGACCATGGAGTGCGGAATGGCAGCAGATGACACATAACTTGAGCGTGGTTGTTTATCGTTAACACACTTTTAATTACCATCGTCTTTTCTTGAAGTGAACTCTTCTCTTTCAATACCTGTAAACAACAAACACATTTTAATGATATCACTCTGTTATCACTCTAATCAGGATTCACTGAGGTGAATAATTTATATCTTTCCAGTTCTCTGCGCTTTTAAAACAGGGCAGAGCAGTACCTAACATCCTTCCTATCAAAGGTCTCTCCTGACTGACACGCAGATTTTAGGCCAGTTTACCCAGCAAGCTGGAGAGACAGCCATCTGACGGGTCCGATCCGGAGCTGAGAGACAGGTATGGTATTGGTACTGTTTGTGAGTGTATCTCTGGAAAAGGAAAGCAGTAGATCTTATCACAGCTGACACGCTGCCGTGATGGGGAAGAGTTTTCTGTCTGTCTTTATCAACAGCCTGCCAACGCAGTCCCACTCTCAGTCTACTGAGAAGTTTCCATTTCTCTCATTTCTCGGATTCCAGCTCAGAGTGTCATATCCGGACGAATTAATTGGCTGCTCTCACTTGAGCACAAATGATGGAAAACAACACTTTTGCATTTTTTTTTTGGTCTGTGAGAAACATATATATGTACTATGTGCAAAACAAAATGAAACAAACAAAAACAATGAAAAAAAGAAGAAAAAGAAGATCAGACATTTATCTGTTTATCTTTTACTCAACGTAATGTAATTCTTATCATATAGAGTCCTCATCATATCATCACATTAGCAGTACATTCATACTCTCTCTCTTTTTCTCTTACACACACACACAAAATTATGCTAACACAGTTGCAGAAACATTATCACACCACAGAATGTGGAAGAATCATAACTGAATTTAATTTTGTATTCTTCCTCTCATTGCTTTCAATAAACACATCTGCATTACTGACACACGTACACACAAATGGCAACACGACAGATTTGCCTCTGCCTTTTAGTGGGTCGGCTGTGTTCACCACGCATTGTGTTTGGTCAGCGCAGAGAGTGTTCTTTTGTATCCAAGAGGATGATGGGAACTCAGTAATGTACTCTCAGTTTATTGCGACCATGATTCTTAGTTTTGGATTAGTTTTCATTCTCTTCTCTCTCTCTATTCTCTCTCTATCTGTTTAATCCATCATTCGCTCCCTCACCACCCCCACCCCCCCCCCCCCACCTCCCACCCCAGCCGAGATATCACGCATGCCTCAGCTGCTGATTGTTCCATTCCGTTTGCTCTGTTAGTTGGTTTTGTTTTGGTCTTTATTTATTCATAGAGCTATCTTGTACAATTGAAGTTGGCATGAAACTCCCTGATGTGAATTACTGTATGTCAATATTGAGAAATGGCTGCAGCCTGGTCGCTGGTGGGGATTCTGGACGCCTGCCACACCAAATACCTGCCTTTCTCTTTCTTTCTTTCTTTTTTTCTTTCTTTCTTTCTTTCTTTTTTTTCAGAACCCTGCTGCCAGCCACAATTTTGAACAAATTTCTCTCTTCATCTCTGCGTTTACTTTTCTGTCTCCGCTCATGAATCATGGTGCCAGCGTGAGAAGGGCCTTTAACCTTAATGACAGCTGTGGCCTGATCACCATGACACGTGCCTTTCTGAACGGCACAAAATGACGCGATTCATCTGTTTCTGATCTCTAAAAGCGCTGTTTATAACGGCCTCCCCACGGGACACTTATTCTCTGATCGTGTTTATTCAGCCCAGCATAAGGATCTGATACATTCACTCAAAAGGCTTCATGAACTGATGAAGAGACGCTGTTCTGAAGATGGATCCGGCCTACATTCGTGCCAATACTCCTCTCACGTGGGTTTTAATCTCTCTCTCTCTCTCTCTCTCTCTCTCTCTCTCTCTGTCTGAGGCCGTTTGTGTGAAATTGATCCATAATCCTTCCGCAGAAAGACTAAGCAAACTATTTACTGAAGAATAACAGTGAAAACAAAAGCCCCCTCCTCCATTAATCGCTGCCTTTTGGACAAGGAAGAATCTTGTAATTCTTGACATCTGCTCGTCTGAGAACACACTCAGCAATAAAGTAGAGATGATTAATCCCTCAGCACAGTGAATGCTGGCTCGCCACGTGAAAGCCGTACAAACCATTTCAGACCTGTGATCTTAATCTCGGCTTGTGTCTGTCAACAGACGGGATATTGATCTTTTCCAAACGGTGTCAGCGCCCTTTAATAGCAACAAGGTATACTTGTTTGTTTGTGTGTTTGTGTGTGTGTGTGGTTGTAAACACATGTGTGTGCACGAGTTTTACATTTAATTAGAACTAAATGGAAATAGTTCAGTGCTGGCTAAGGATCGATGAACATTTCAGCTCTTTGAGTGTTTACATCTGAATGTGTGTGTGTGTGTGTGTGTACTTGTGTGTATATGTATATGCGTGTGTGTGTGTGCGCGTGTGTCCTCACATGTGACTGAGTTGTTAGTGGCTGATTGATGGTGGAACAGTTCATTCTGTGCCAATGCAAACTGCCCTAACCCCGAAGTCTCCTCCAAACAGTGATTCTATTGGCAGACTAACACTTTACACTGATAAAAAACTGTACTGCCTTTTGTGTTATCTAAATCGGACAACATTAAGAGAGGACAACCAAGGACAAGCTGATGTCCTCTTTTGTCCTCCTGTAAATTTGAAACGGATTCTTTTCATTCATGACAAAGCCTCATTCGCTGGCTGTTGACGCAAAAATGACCAAATCACAAAAGGTTTTCTTAAATCATGCGTCTTGACCTCCAAGGAGAAATTTAGGGACATTCAGTATATTTAGGATTTTTCCAAACCCACTTTTAATGAGCTGTTTTATTTGAGAAGGAACTTAAACGCGTCGTTCTAATGTTTTTAACGGACGCTCTCCCGGTTTATCTCCTGTTTTTCTCTTATTGACCGCAAACGAAATGAATGAATACAAACATACCGGCAGATAGCATCTCTCTGAATGGCTTGCTGATTGAATAAGGACTTAAAGACGTGGAGGTAAACACTGTACCAGACTCTATGATCCCGGGCCATGTTCTCAGAGGGAGCCCTGCTGAAGAGGCATCTCTCTGAATGCGTAAAGAATGGAGTGTGGGCTGAGTGACAGGGCAAATTAGACTCCTCAAGTGGGAATGAAGACAAAAACGTTGTTCAAAGAAAGTGACTGACAACCGCAGTGAGAGGGAAAACGGAGCATGACACACACCTAAAGTCGTGAATTTGACATTTTTTTTCGCCGGCGTGATCTCTCACGTAAGACGTCAGACATTTTTAAGGTCAAAAGAGACAAATAGCTATCAAAAATAACATTTTCTAACACTACATGACAATTTAAAAAAAAAAAAAACATTTAAAAGTTGGCACATTCTAAAGGGAGTTAGGGTTTGACAAATAGCTTATGTATGTAAAATTACACCTGTCTGTCATGTTTATTTCATTAAGTCATTAAAACACAAGCCACTCAATGTCATCATCCTCACCCAAGCATTCATTTCCTCACCTCCTCACTGTGCCATGTGACTGAGTAGGTTAGAATGGCGCACAGGGCTTGGAGTAAGTCACATTCAAAACACAAGAGAGAGAGTTCTCAAAACAGCTCCACTGGCCAGACTGAAAAAAGAAGAGATTTCTGGAGTTCTTTTAGCTGACTACAGAGATATGTTTATAAAAACCTGAGCTCAATTTATCCAAATTTTCCAAAAGAGAATGCTACAAGAGTCTCCGAAAGAACTTGTTTAGTTCATAAAAGCAGTTGCACAAACAAACAAATAAACCACCAAGGAAGAGTTGCAGAAGACAAAAATAACAAAATGTAATCAGTCACTAGTTGTTTTTTGTTATAATCGCAAGTTATAAGAGACCCAATACAGCTAAAAACCTGCATGTATAAAACCAGTGGTTCCAACAGAATCTGGGTTTATACACTGAGTATTAGCTGAACACGAAAGACAAAGGACAGGTAGTCTACTCTGACTGCTACAGATTACTACATGGTTTAAACACGTAGCCAAGGGGGGGGGGGGGGGGGGGGGGACACACTGTGGGAGGTGAGAAGAGTTCTTACAGTGAAGAAGACCATCCCAGCATGCAGTGCGTATGCCCAGCATCGGAAACCAATTCTGCAACTGAGCAAACAGTGATCCACGTAAAAAAGGTAGTTACCACTACACACTAACTCCCCTGTAAAAGTTCCATAAACTTAACTAAAGAACAAAGATGTTAAACTTAAGACTTGGTAAAAACAAAAAATAATAATATCAAAAAATAATAATATCAAAAAATGACCAAAAAAAAAAAAAGCTGTTTCAGAAGAGAGGGATTTCAAATAAAAGACAGACTAGCTGTCTCACCTTGGAGACAACCTGATCTCAGGGAGAATGAACTGGCGCTCTCTAATTATGGCTGTAATTACCACTGCATTCCTGATTAGGTCTTCGTTCCTCAGACATAAAGACAGAATGAGTCTTTTTTTTCTCTTTGCTCTTTCTGTTCCTGCCGTTTGATCTCTCTTACGACACTGGAAAGAAAGAAAAAAGGAGAGAGAGAGAGAGTGAGAGAGAGAGCGAGAGAGAGAGAGAGAGTGAGAGAGAGAGCGAGAGAGAGAGCGAGAGTGAGAGGGAGAGAGCGAGAGAGAGATTTAAGAAATGCATCCAACCCAATACCCTTTCAGTTCACCTGAGCGGACTGTTATTTTCCCTGCATGCTATTCGACTTAAAAAGACTAAAAGAACTAGAAAACTATTGATTCCAGTTTATCCTACCGGGTGCCCTCATCTCTGCCTAAAACATTAACATGCTTAACGTTGGCCGCCTTTATCTTGTATCTGCCTTTTTTTTTTAAGTTTATCACTGAAAAATAAGTTTGCCTTGATATCCTGTGTCCTTAGTGCATTCTGTCTTTATTTCATTCCTCCATTATCTGGTCTGTATCTGTTCTAGCTCTCAGCTCAACACCCCACTGTTTTTGATTTCACATCTGTTCTTTGGTGCATCTTAACCTCCCACTCCTTTCATTATCTAGTCACTTTGTTACTGTCACGGATATATTGGCATGAGTTGGCTTGCTCTGTGACGTTCACTTTGATGAGTCTTTCAAAAGGTCATTCAGTCCTTCAAGTGTTTGTTTGGCATGTGTGTCAGGGTCAGGTTATCTTAAACTTGTTTTTTATTAGTTTGTTTGTTTTTTTGTTTTTCATAAAAAAAGGAGTATGTTTTAAAATGTTCTGAGGTCGAAGTTGGGGAATTTTCTGTTCTCATTGGTAGTGACCTCCTCACGGAGCAGCTCGTGGGTGTGAGCATTTCCAATTCAACTCACTGCTTTATGCATTATGTGCTTTGATTACAACCATCATCAAGTGAAACTAATGTAGGCCTTCTTCTCCATTTTCATATGAGAAGGAATTAAATATTGCGTGTGTGTGTGTGTGTGTGCGTGTGTGTTTGTGTGTGTGTGTGCATGCGTGTGCATGTATGTTTGTGTGTGTGTGTGTGTGTGTGTGTGTGTGTGTGTGTGTGCATGTGTGTACTTGTGTGTGTTTGTGGGTGTGAGTGTTTGTATGTGTATGTGTGCTCCTGTGTGCATGTGTGTGTGTGCTCCTGTGTGTATGTGTTGTGTGTATGTGTTGTGTGCGTGTGTGCTCCTGTGTGTATGTGTTGTGTGTATGTGTTGTGTGCGTGTGTGCTCCTGTATGTGTGTCTGTGTGTATGTGTTGTGTGTGTGTGTGCGAGTGAGTGGTGTGAGAGTGCATGTGTGTATGTGTTGTGTATGTGTGTGCGTGTGTGTCTGTGAGATGAAGCTGATCTGTGGGAAGTTCCTGGATAGTCCAGTAGACTTGGCATGTCTGAGTGTGGACATGTACCACAACATACTCAGGATGTGCCCATGTCTAATTTTCTCATGGTTTCTCTCCTGATTTCATGGTTGACTGATTGTTGAATGATATGAATGACTAATCAGTTAAACAGAATGGCAGTAAAGCTTAATGAAGCAAACCACAAAGATGCATTTACTGAGTCTCGGCTCAGAATGATTCATTTCTAGAAAATAGCTTCTTTCCTCTCTTCACATTAAATGTCATTTGTTTTGGAATTGTGACAGAAATTGTTACATAACATGGGTTTTATTAACGAGGCAGAAATCCTTCAATCAGCATTGGAAAAACATATATATGTGTGCTTACATATTACATATATACACACGTATGCATATGTAATAGTAAAACCATACATTATAGAGCCCAAAAACTAGCCACTAACCTGCTGCATTGCTAACTAGCATTTTCCCATAACTCTAGTACTAAATTTAGTATACTGCTGAGGCACTCTAACCAGTATGGATGTCATACATTAATCAGAGCTGTTAAGTCTGTTGATGAGCTGTAAACATAATTAATAAGTGATCATCACTTACGGCTCAAGGCATCATCCTGTAACTGTGAATTGTCTTATATAACAAGGGTATGAATACACACACACACACACACACACATATTTTGACACAATCAAAGAGAGCTGAATGGTTGAACTGTAGTTAATGACGTTATTGATGTAACATTTTGCAGCTGATATGACGATACTGGTCCATCATTTATACTTCTCTAACTGAAACAACACAGCACAGAGTTAATTCTGTTCAGTTTAAATCCTTTTAATGTGTTTATTATAATTTTAGTGCGTTAACTGACTGTTCACAAAGCAACACAGTGTCATTAGTTAGCCCGTCTTTAATGACAACTCATGGAATTGACTAATCAACGGCAAGAGTAGTTAGTGGGGTTTTTAAAAAAAAAAAAAAAAAAAAAGCACAGTTCACAGCATTAAGGATCTGAGAGGGAGAAAGAGGAAGAAAAAAGGAGAGAGATAATGAAGGAAGAAAAAACCAGTGTGCGACTGCCTACTGGTCTCACCAGTCACGTAGAAACGGGAGATGAGGGCTGTGGAGAACAATTGAAGTGAATCAGATAGAATTTAAAGAAGGTTCTAGAATACCTGCTAGGGCTTATGTCGCCCGCTTCTCCTGGGTTCAGTTGAAGGTTATCCTACCTGAAAAAGTGATTATTGTGTTACAAGCGCTTGAGATGCACCCCCCCCCCCCCCCCCCCCCCCATGTTCTTAACAGGAGGTTCTGAGAAATGCATTGTGAGCTGTCATCTTTTCATCATGCTCAAAAGCCACGTCCATTTTCCTCTCTGTCCTTTCAACCTCCTCCTCTCCACTTCTTTTGCTCACATCTTCTTGCACTACTAATATATCTTACCCCCTCATAGATCTCTCTTTCTCCCTCAATCTCTCTCTCTCTCTGCTCTCTTTTCTCCTTTCTCCTCAACTCCATTTTATTCCATTACTGCCCTTTTTTTTTCTTTCTTTCTCTATGTCTCCATGCCCCCCCCCCCTCTTTCTCTCTCTCTCTCTGTCTCTCAGAGAATGAAAAAAGGCTCTGACTGTGTAGCTCTAGACGTTAATACTCGTTTTTCCAACACAGTGGGAACTGGCCCATGTAAACCCCAGAGCACCGCTGAGAGGTTGAGCCCACCTAAACAGTCGTGAAAAGAAAAAACACAACCTGCTGCTCTCTCCAGGTAGGCGAACTACATTTAACATTCGGCAAAGCGACCGGCGACAAGCGGGGCGCGATCCAAATTGTTCTCGCTGCCCTTTTCACATTGAGACCACTGCTGAGACGCTTTATCGCAAATTTAGCACGTTGCCGTGGGATTGGGCGCCGTCTGACTTCACGCAGGGGCTAAATGCAATGCAGCAAAACCGTGCTGGAATGAAGACCTGTAAAAATGGACTTTTGTTACCTACCTCTAAGGCACAAAATAAAATACTGCAGTGGAATAACTTGATTTTTTTGTTTATATTAAGACTGGAGACAGTCATGCACCATTCTGATAAACTGCAGGCAGTACCAGTACAGAGTCATGAATATGCAGTAACAATAAAGTTAATAATTATCTCAGAAATGACCTGATAACATTTATCTTTGTACAGAGGTAATATACACAGCCTGGGCTGTTGTTGTTGTTGTTGTTGTTGTTGTTGTTGTTTTCCAAATCATGTGGACAGGACATGTCGCAAGACGATTGTTCTCAGTTTATAATTGTTATAAAAAGCAGTAGTAGTCAGCTGAGAGTCCCTTACTTCAGTGAAATGAATATATTTGAAGGAGTTGTGTTTGGCTGTGACTGTGTGTGTGTGTTCTTGTGTGTGTGTGTTTGTAAGAGAGATTTAGAGATACACTGATGAACAGATTCCTGAAAACATGTTAATCGGACCTTTTAGTAAGTTTCGTTGTCATTCATTTGCTATGAGTCACTTAACACTGCTTTGCGCCTCTTTTGCACGTGTGACATGGCGATACAATTAAAACTCAACAACCAGATGCTGTAGCAGCAGAGACAGATTGCTACACCAACAAGCGCTTAATCTGGATGTAACTTAATTACTGTGGTCTGACAACGCTCAACCTACATCACAAAATATTGAAAATGATCATCAGCTGGTACTAGATGTTATAAGTGCACAAGTTTCTGATTCACACTTCATTCACACATCTCCCACAACAGTTGAAGCAGGAAGTGCAAGCAATAAGTGACAGATATTTGAAAGGTACCGCAAAATTCAAGAGTATTCTGATTGTGCACTTGTACACTTTTTAAACTACACCTGGGGGAGGGGGTGGTTGGTTGGGGTAAGGGGGGGGGGGCTACCCTGGTCTCTGTTCTCAGCTCGTGTGGACAGACCCAAAGTATTCGCAGTTCCCCGGACATGACTGTCACATTAGGCTGCTTTTGTTGTGGACAATGACATTTCTCCCCTTTCTGTCTGCCGTCGTCTGATTTGTCAATGCGCAATCTGTTATTGCTGTGTCAGAAGGAGGGGACGGGGCAGAAGAGAGGAACAGTGTTGAGACAGTTTGGTTAATTACTGATGTTTGTGAATGTTTTTAAAGTGGCGCTCTGCAGCACTCTTTACCTAACCGGCTTGTGAGCCTTGGACGTTGGTTGGTCATCAGCAAAACTATTTCATACCACTGAACCTAAACATGACAGAGCATACTTCACAAATGAACAATAGAATTTATTCATGAAAAAAAAAAATTATAAGTGTTTATCAGGAATACGGGAAATACCCTTTCAGACATCTTTACCCCCAACAAAGTCTGAATCTTCTCTGGTGCAAATTCAGAAATTAAGATTAATCGTGTGAGAGGTATCCAGTCTCTAAGCAGTAACACTACCAGTTCCCGACAGTACCCAGAGAGAAGAGCCAGTGGCTAAACCTAGAGAACTTGCACACTGGCACACTGGCCCAAGGTTCTTTGACGTCTCCCCAAAGAACTTCAAAAGCCCCTAAAGCTCAGGCTTGCCCAGAGAGGAGAGCTGTGATCTCTCCATCTCTCTCCGGCCGTCTCATTTTTGCCGAGGTCTGACACCAAAGGTGCGCCTGGGTAGAGATCAAACACAGGCGGTTTATATTTACTCAAAATCTACTTGGGGTCAGGAAAGGATTTTCTTTGTGTCCTGATTTGTCTTGCTGTATATGTAGTGTTAGCAAAGCACCACATTTGGCCTCGCACAAACACTTTGATCTTCTCTGACAAGATTAATCCCTCTGTGATAAGAGAGATTGTGTCCCAAGCGGCATGATTACGGCTGCGATTACACCTGTTCACTTATTGATGGGTTCAAAACGTTTTTTTTTGTTTTGTTTTTTTTTTTTCCCAGATCTCATACAGTTGTGAAAACGGATCGAGTAAAACATCTCGCACCGCAGCTCACACAAATCTCCCTCGCACCTCTCAAAAAGGGCCTATCAGAGAACGGCGGCTGCTAAGCAGCGGCGGTATTAGAGGCCGATTCGATTTGCCGTGCGGCGGAGTTGAGCTGACTCAGACGTAATCAGAGGGCCTAATGGGCTGAGGTGTAATGAGGACATAGAGTCAGTCATCCACAGACAGAATGAAGCCGCTTCAAACAGAATGAAACGCAATGACTCAACACAAAGGTTTGAGGTTAAGGACGTGTTTTTTTGCCAAGTTGTTCACACAGGTACAGAAAACTGTATTATGTAGTAAAGCGTATTAGAAGAAAATTCATCGTTGTGTGTGGTTTCGCCAATGAGCGCCCATCTGTAGAACTGGGATAGCTCATGTTTATACATTTATCATTGATTTTCCCATCGTTTGATAAATATGTACAAAGTCCAAAGTGCTCTGTGGCTTCGGATAAATTAGGGAAGAGTATTATTAATAAATTTATATGTTGGTTCTGAGTACCCTCAAGATGCATAATGTATCTGAGAATTTCAGCTTCCTTGAATGTACACCAAAACACCAATTACCCACAGCAATGATTCATGACAGCTTTAAAGAGCAGCTTTAAAGATTTTATACCAATAACCCCACAACTAAATTAAAAAAAAATATATAAAATTAATATATATGTATGTGTGTGTTTGTGCGTGTGTGAGCGCACGCGTGTGTGTTTGTGTGTGTGTTCACATAATGCTGGAGTCGTGGAAGGTTCCGGTGTTTTCTGATATTGAACGTCAGCTGAAACCATGGACAGTAAAACAGTTGTCTTCCCATTCATCTGAGGGGAGTCTGTAAAAAAAAAAAAAAAAAGTAAGGTTGCACTTTTATAGCATAACAGAGGGAATCCAGAGTAGGAGAAACGTGTGCTGGCAGAAAGGATAAAGTTTAGAGAGAGACAACTCTACAGAAACAGGAGAGCGAAAAGAGAGTGAAGGAGAAGGATGTGCCACTGAAAGAGGACATGAAAGGAGATGGATTGATTTGAAGTGGCTGGAGGACAGAACTGTAACCTGAAAACAAGAGAGAGCAGACAACATAAAAAGTTAGGACAGAGAGAAAAAGAGAACCAAGCCCCCCCCCCCCCCCCCCCAGGCACACACACACTAACAGAATGAAACACACACACACACACACACAAACAGAATGAATGTGGGGTGAGTGTGAAGAATGCTTGATCACATGATTATCTCCTTGTTGCTCCCCCTGCCCTCAACCCCAGTCCAACTGAGGCAATCTGTGAAGAGAGAGAGAGAGAGAGAGGCTGGTCTTTGGAGACACACACTCTTAGAGGAAGAGTAAAGATCAGGCGGAAAGAGAGAGAGAGAGAGAGAGAGAGAGAGAGAGAGAGAGAGAGAAAGGCTATTTCAGAGTGTTAAATCACAGATTCCTCCCTCTTGATCAGGGTGCTTTGGGATTCACTTGAGCGAGTGAAATAAGTGCAGAAAGAATTGTGTGGAATGGAATGGATTAGGATAAGATAGAGCAAAAGACAAACAACCTTTTTTTTTGTCCCATCCAGAACCATAACTTTCATGCGAAGGCAGTGCAAGGTTTACAACGAAATGACAAAAGACAAACATAACTTTCTTTTTAAGGCCGAGGGGAAGGATAAAAGAGTTTGAAGTAATAAAATTTACTGCACAGCCCAGCTGTGTCCACATCTTTTACTGCAGAAAGTCTACGCTGGCATAACCACCGCAGATAATGTTCGTGGAAATCGGTCAAAGGCGCAATCCTCTCCAAAAGCAAACCGTGGCCTTGTTTGGAACAGGATTAGGGGCCGGTCGACTTGACCACAGACATCCAGGAAGAGAGCCACTTTCACAGACTCTCACTTCCCTGGAGGTAACCGAAAAAATGTAAGCCAACCAGGCTAGGAAAAGCGTGGACGGGATAACACGACATTGGTTCTGTTCACCGAGGGGAAATATAACGATGTGCCGTGGACTCAGGATTAACTCAGCTTTAACAAGAGACACAAACAGAAGACAATATGCAAACACGCACATTCACATGAAGTGTATATGAGCATATAAAACCTACATCAGGCTTAACAGGAGACACAAAAATGACAAAAAGCCAACACCTGCATGTTGTGGTAAATGGGGAACAATATGAGGGAGTATCTGTGCAATTTCCATGTTGACAACTACAATTATTTATGCGTGTGATCAGTCAATGAATGCCAATAAATTATGCTATAATTTGCATGCCAAACCCCTTCATGCATGTACACATGTACTTCAATCACACCACGACGCATATGAATCCACTAAGCTGAGACACAGAAACCCAGTATCTTACTAAATTGAGAATTGTCTCCTGTGTTCCCAGTGCAGGTCCAAGTCCCAAAACCTGACAAAAAAACTTCTGTGGAGAGTTAGTCCATTTTATGGGTTCAATCATATGTGAACCCAAAGAAACATAGGACAACTGCTTCCCAACACAGTGGTCAAACAGTCCCAAAGCCGAGGTCATTGCCTTTGACTGCTTGGTGTAGTCCTCAGGGGATCCTCTAACCAGACCTGTCTTCTTTGTCTATTGTAGAGATCAGTGATTGTGAAGACTTCTCTTGAGAGTCTCGTGGAACATGCCCTAAAGACAGCCACTTAGCTAACATGTCATTATAGTAGGAGTGTAGCTCCACTTTCACACAGCAGCACGCTCACGTTAACCTTCAAATCGTTCTGCTCCAATAAAGAGAAGCTTAAACGCAAAGAGTAGGGGGAAAAAAAGTGAAGATGACAAAAATAGCATAATGAAGAAGGTTAAAAAGGTTCAAGAATAAAATCTTCACGTGACTGATTTCTCTCACGAGTATTTGGCCAGAATTATCTTCTCATCCGCCTCTTTCAATACCGCTGAAGCTAATGAACGTGCCATTCAAAACATAGGGGGGGGGGGGAGAGAGAAGAAGACAAAGAAGACGGTTCAGGTCTCATTTTACAAACATTCACAATCACTAAAAAAAAAAAAAAAAAAGGCAAAAGGAAAAGAAAAAGGAGCTGCTTTGTTTAGATGTTTATGATTCATTGTTTTCCTGGAGAGCCAGCGGTACGGTCGGAGTGAAGTTGTCATGGTGACGGGGCTACAGTACAGACAGAGGTTTTGTTTCGAGAGTTGGGCGACTAACAAGGGCCCTGGCACAGTCCCTGGTTAGATGTACCTAATCGTCTCGGATGCAAAACAGCAAGGACTGCAGCGTTTCCAGGGCTGTCTCCTGCCAACATTAGCACAAAACACATCCACTCAGAAAGAAATGGTGGAACACAGCAGCAATGGAAATTCAAAGAGAAGGATGATTAGTGAATGTAATAAAATAAAAGCTTTGGTCATCTAAATGAGCGGACTAATGAATCTGTAGCTCCAAATGCTACTGGCTTGGCTTCCTTGGTGCTTTGGCCATGGTCTCTCTCCCTCTCAAGCACAGTCCTTAAAATTCAGGAGAATGCCGTCCAGTAACAGCATTCTCCTTCCAGTATGTCACGTCGTCTCTAATGTGGAGAGATGTAACATTCATTCATTCATTCATTTTCAAAGCCGCTTATCCTAAGTAGGGTCGCGGGGGGTGCTGGAGCCTATCCCAGCAGTCACTGGGCGAAAGGCGAGGAAACACCCTGGACAGGTCGCCGGTCCATCGCAGAGAGACGTTAACAGCTGGCTTCATATGTGCGGAAGGACGCACACAGTAACCTCCCTGAGCTTGACGCGGTGCATTGCAAAGCGAGAGATTTACAGATAAATATTGGTCCATAAACTGGACATTTAAGACTTAACAAGAACTTGTATGTGAGGTAGTGGTGAGGTCGGGACTTCCATTCAGGTCAGCCTTTTGGTTTCTTATGGCTGTTCCCTCCTAAGTACACTGTAAATGACGTCAGAGGGTTAACCTAAACGTGTACCACGGCTCTCAACTAATGTTTTGTTCATCCGAGCCTTTTCAGAAGCCGAATATTGAAAAAGAGGATTGAGATGAGAGAGAGTAAGATATATGCTCATTAAAATGATATATGGCTGTGAATACGGCCTATCCCATGCACTGTGTTTTATTTGTCTCTACATCTCACACACACTGGGGGCAATATTGGTGAATCATGATTAGCACAGCTGGGGAAAAAAACAACCGATTTTAATAACTGCACCCCTGTGCATCACTCTATGTGTTTAACCGCCTCTAACAAGAGTGAAGAAATATAGTAGAGTCCAGACGAATCACAGAGCCCTATGGAAATCTGTTTCTCAGCCGCATCCATAATCAGCAGCGAAAAATCCACAGAGAACACATTTCACTCTCATCTGAATCTTTATCACAATATCAACCTCTTATAAATTCAGGAAAACACTAGAATTGTTTTTCAAGCATCTTTTTTGAAATCCCTTTCAAAGCTTAAAAGGTGAGCTGGTCGTGTCAAAGGTCAGGTCAAGGAAACCATAAGTCTTTTGAAAATTCCATGAATCTTGAATAATTGATTTTGCTCCCAAATAACAATCAAAAGCTTGTCTAAAATCTAATCCCAAATACCACCACTCTCTCACAACCACTTCAATTGGAAATGTCAATCTAATCCTAAATACCACAGGTCTCTCAGAAACACAATTCATCCCATGGCAAACGTCAATCTAATCCCAAACACTAACGCTGTCTCAGAAACACACGAACATGTGGTCTGTTGTTATGATCTGTGGGGCTTAAGTCCATTTTTCCAAGTACTGAGATACATGTAGGAAGTTTAGGAACAATTCCCAGTTTCCCAGCAATTAAGTTCAAGGGATCCTGTTTGTTTTTCACTCACTTCATCTTTACTCATTTCAGGCCTTTAAACACACACTTCTTGGAACGTGTTGTCCTCTCATTTCCCCAAATTCTCTTTCTCTTTCCCTCTTCCCCCCCACACTAGCCCCAGGATGCACTGTCTATGAGAATCCCATCCAAAAACATGTCCAGTTGCATGTAATTAATATCAACAGCTTTTACCGGTGTTTTCAGGAGGGCTGCCAATTAGCCTGTCTGTCAGTGGCTGAATCCTAATTAGAAATTATACCTCCCGTTAATGGCTCCAAATGCTAACGCTAATGAAGGGGTACCTGCCAAACAGTGGACTCTGACTGGAGTGAATACATAATCAGTCTCTTGTCACGTCTCAGCTTGTCTTTCAAAACAAAAAAAAAAACAAACGCAAGCTGATCAACGCTGGTCAAGCTGTGCCGTCGTAATGAATCACAAATGGTGAGTTTAATTACCGAAGCTGAGTGAGCCACTGGGCGAAAGACAGACATCTTAGAGAATGTGTTACTCGGAGTACAGTAAATGACAGGTAATGGAGGCTTGTAGATAAACCGTAAAGGATTTAATCTCAGCAGGGTGAAAAAAAACCCAAAATATGATATTTCAGCTTGGTAGAGCTTCAAGACAAATTTTTAGTTTGTTTCCTTCTGAACAAGAACACACAGTGAATTCAGCGGAAGATATTGTTCCCTGTCAGCCTACTCAGAGTTAGAATGGTTTTAAGAGAACATGCCAGGCAACCATGTTTTCTTAGCTTAACACTGATTTAGCATTGAATATAAGAATCAGAAGAATGCTGGATTTTCATCCAATAGCTATTTCCCATTCCTAACAATAAACAAGGCAAAGAAACAGCACATTAGGAGGCCAGAACAATGAAAATTTTACATACAACAAACAAAAACATATTGACTTTCACATTGAAAAGGTGGTTATCAGCCTTGTTTGTCTTAATAAATGTAGTTAGTATGCATTACTGGTGTTTGAACGCCATTCATGACTATGTAAAGAGAAGGTCTCAGGTGCATAGAGGCTGGATGGACATTTTTGCCTTCAGACCAGTCAGTGAAATGTTCCTCTCTTGCTCATGATACAGTGACCCCAGCCTCCCTGGAAGTAAAAGGTCACTTGGCGGTTTTGTGATTGCCACTTGCAAATGCAACACACCTCACGTACATTCTACACTTTTTTTTTCTGGACTTTAAGACTCTCTAAATCCAGTTCAAGAGGTCATATTACTAAAGCTCTTCACCCCATTTATCTAATTAAACAAGCTGTCAAAAAGAAATTGTTCTTTTCTGTCTACTTCCAAAAATGAGATAGTGTCAAGGCATCAGCCAATGAAATAAAGCCAAGTCAGAGATGAGAAAGCAGACGTCAGTCAAAATGTATGCACTAGGAATGAGTGAGACATCTTGACCTCTCTTATCTCTTTTTTTATGAACTTTTTTTTTAACCACAGCTGAATTTTATTAATCCACCTCGTTAAGCATATATTTACATGAATTTTCACCGCATATAGGATTAGATAAATATGTTCTCACAGTGAGCGTAAATCATTACCACTGATATAAAGTAAACATTTTGCATGTAGCACCCTAGCTTTCCACTTCTTATAATGGAATAACTGAGAGAGGTAGCATCAATCTTAAATGTGTATCTCATTTTCATATAATTCATCTAAGCCTACTGATCTTGTGTTTGTTTTTTATCTTTTTTTTTCCAGTCACTATATGGAGGTTCTTTTTTTTCTCTCTGTCTTTTTAAAGTTGTATGCGCTGTGTCTATGCCGTGGGTTTAAATCCTGTTTTTCGATTTTGCAGACTCATTGAACCAGCTCTGTGATTCAGCCCGTGATCTGACCAGACAGCTCAAATGGTTCGGCAGGAGTGATCCACGGTGCTTCTGTCACTCCAGCGGGAGAGGAAACCTGTGGGTCTGCCTCCAGTCCAGTCATTATTAGTTTGCCCGAAGCTATTCCTGAATGTGAGGTAACCGTTTTAAACTACTGCCGAAAAATGTGGTTCACATGAGGATTTTGTGCAAACATTAAACAGCATCAGTGCCAGATTGGGCTATAACTGGTTAGACAGACCTCCTGCTATCAGCTCGTATGCTGTTTATTTATTATTTATTTTTTTTATCTCTCATTTCTGATTTTTACTCCTTATGATCCTCAGGGACTTCATTTATACACTGTGTAAGAGTCATACTTAACCGGGCATATGCCGCCTCTCTGGCATAAACTCACATGAACAAAATCTGAGTTTGGCACAAAGTTGTTAAAACCTGTTCATATCTACACAGTACTCAGATATCATGTGAATGCATATTTCTGAGACAAAATAAATTGCAGAGTGTGAAATATTTCAAAATCCATGTTGGCATGTTCATCATTGGCCATTGTAGACATATAGGAATTTTAAAAAATGTATCAACAAAATGACCTTTTTATTTATTTTTTTTTTAATTCCTGAACCACACTGTAATTCCTAGGCATAAGAATTGTGGGTGTATATATTGGCTGGCTATATCAATCATACATGAGATATTTTGCACACTTGAATTGGGAGGGGGGGGGGGATTGTAAAGAACTGGACTGAAAGAAATCAAACGCAGGCTGACTGCTAAATGCTAAAACAACGGAAACGCTTCAGTAGAGAAGGGGCGTGTTATGGATTGACAATGGCTGCCATCACAGAGAGGAGGCTGGGCCCAGACGCTTGTAGTTCTAGTTGCCATGGCCAATGAGGAGATCTCAAAGACGGCAAAACTAAGGTGACTGGTGAGACATGCTTGGCACTGCTTGGTCTTTCTGATTGTTCGCGAGAGACAGAGTGTAAGGTGACGTTGGCATGAAAGCGTGATGGAAAGACATCATCGGCTAAAGTCAAAACCATCTTCACATCTAGGTCCGTGCTTTGATTCGAAAGTCTAGGCAAAACAGACAAGAAATTAAATCAGTTTGACTGTAAACATGAGTCTAGGGCACAAGCAGACAGTTTCATCAAGAAAATTCCACGATCAAGTTGTTTTGGCAGCTTGTGATTACCCAGCAGCCTATTAAGACACTCTGTGTCGGTGTTTCCCTTATTTTGTCAGTCGCCGATAAGTCGGTATCGGGGGAAAACTTTCTCGGCGGCGCTATCTTCGGACGAGACACTTCGACAGCCCATAGCACCTGGGTATGTCACATAGCACAAATGGGGACAACGGAGTCGCCCATCATGTCAACAAGTGACATGCAGCCTGAGTTTGTGCAATTGATTTTCAGGTGCCGCCTGCACAGCTGCCCTAAACGACGGGCTGTCAGTGCAGCTCACGGGAACCGGAACCGCTGAAGCGTCTCACAGGACAAGTCGTGTGGAAGATGGCAGCAGCCACAGCGACACACACACACGCCGCACGCACACACGCACACACACACACACAGGCGGCCTGAAGCCGCGCCTGTGGAGGACTGGGGAATAAGTCTACCCAGAGTTTTGGAAAGACTGGCCATTTCTGGTCCCTGCTGGAAACATGAACTGTAAAAATGTGACACCAAAAAAATTAACCCCTTTGGCTTCTTTTTTCATATCAGAATTTTATCATGATTTTGTCATTAACAGAATTACAAATGAACTGGTAATCAGGATTTAAAAGAGAATAAAGACTAAATGAGACAGATTTTACATATAAAATTATTATTTACACACGTGAGACGCATACTTCCCTCTAACATGTAAACTTCGGCCTACCTTCAAATCACCCTTTCTTATTGACTTAGTTTTTTTTTTTTTTTTTTTTTTTAATCTGAGACCTGGTTTTTTTAACACATTTTGTAAATCATTTTGTAGGTCACTTCGAATCTGTGGACAGTTCACAGTCATCACCATAAAAATGAGTGCAAAACACTTTATCTCAAAGACATTAACAAAGCTTTTTCAGAGCTGTCATCCTTGACCTTCAAGAACGACCGACACACACGTACACACACACACACACACACACACACACTCACACACACACACACACACAAGCCCGGCAGAGTGTTAGGTGAACTGCGCAACCTCGTAACCACAGGCCGTCAGGCAGACATTTCTCGCCTTAGTCCCTCCTCTCTTTTTGCCGGCGGTTTCTTGGAAACGGGCTTGGCACAGGCTGCATGCTACTGGCCCTCAGGGACTTTGAGCTGTCATTCTGATCTCTGTGTCAGAGTGGAGCCGTGAGCATCTGCATCTACAGCACCCTGCCCTTGCTTGGCAGCTACAACTTTGTGTTAACTTTTCTCTCTCTCTCTCTCTCTCTCTCTCTCTCTCTCTCTCTCTCTCTCTCCCTCTCTCTCCTGTTCTGTCTCTCAGCATGGACAGCTTAGCACCTGACACTTCATCTTCTGCCAGGGAACTCACCTGGCATCGTCCATGGATGCCTGCAATGTCTCTTGCTCTCTCTCTCTCTCTCTCTCTCTCTCTCTCTGTCTATATTAACCAGAGGCATCTTCCCAAGGACCAGATAGAAATCTCTGGCACGCTGTAACTCCAAAATATTATACCACCTGCCATCATTTCTTACTGTAAGTACTGAACACAAAGACCATAAGTGCAAAACACGGTGATTTGTACACTAAACACGCTGTGTGGCTCAAGCTAAACTGGCAGGTATAAAAACAGAAGTGGGAGCAGGTTTAACACACACAGTTTTACTGTCCATATATGTACTGTGTCCGGCTCTTGTTTGTTTGCTTAATTTTTACCCAACTGCTCAAAAGAGTGATAAAAGACAATTTCTCACACTAAACTTCTGACTCCTCATGGCATATCCCATGTTTTACTGTAGACTTGCGATATTGGTCTTTAAAACTGTACGTCAAACATCCAGAACTGCAGTTCATTTTTACATTCATAAAAAAGTTCCTGCAGGACTCCCTGTGACTCCTAAAAAGCCAAGCTTTGGTTTAACGTGGTCAGGGACTGGGTTGGCTAAACCCTGAAGTGATGTAGGCAACATTTGCTATATGTTATGTTTACTGTGCAAGCTAAATCTAGCTCTGTATAACAGACAGTGTCTTCAGAAAGTAAAACGTCATTGCATCAGCCATTGCATGAGAATGGCATTTCAGAATTTAATTTTCCTTCTAGACATTTATTAAGTGTGAATTACTTCCAAAAAAAAAAAAAAAACCTTCAAAAGTTTTGTCATTGCACCCAATTCTAAAACCAACCAGTTCACGAGAATGTTATGTAGGACATTAACCAAAAAATGACAGCGTTGTGAAGGATATGAGTTTGATATAAAACATGTAACTTGGTGGAATTATACCTTGACGTAAATCAGTCAACAGTCTGTTCTGCGAGTTTCTTTCCGGTCTCATAAGCAAACAGACCGACATCTCCACACCGTTCCCGTCTGTTGGAGGCAAAAGCGGCCAGACCTCGACTTGACGCACTCGTCCTTCTCGTTCTCTCTCCAGTCAACCGGCAGACTCAAGTGTCTCCGATGACATTGACAAGGTCAGGATTGGGGAGGACGTCGTAAAAAACATCCCATTATGCGGTTAAATGGTGCAGAAGATTTAGCTTTGACCGAATCTTCTGCAGTTAGCGCGACGTTCAATTAAATCATTTACCGAGGGCAGGTCCCGGAGTCGACGGGCAGGCTCTATGTGAGCGTGTGAGTGGGACTCTGCGTTAGGGCAGCGCATAATGAAGTAATGTTGAAGGTCACTCTGCCCAGCGACAGATTAATGGCACACCTGTTCCCTCTCAAAAATTTCACGAGGCGTTCCTTGCGGTATCCCTGTTGTGTTGATATTTGAAAATAACTCTACGTCTGTGCGATGCAGCGGCATTGTCATAACCATTTGAGACACATTTTAAATATGTTTACATATCTTACATTTTGTTAATGCTTGACTAGTTCCCAAATGATCATGTCCAAAAAAAAGAAAGAAAGAAAGAAAGAAAAGAAATAGATCATAAAAGGCTACAGGAACAGGTATTTGGTTTTTGTTTGTTTGGTTTTTGCATTAACTCATTCTGGTGCTCCAGCTTCCACATTCACAACTTGCAACACACACACACACACACCTCACTTGTTCTCTTTCCTTGCTGTCCAGATGTCAGCACACACAGGTTGAATAACTATGTGCAGGTGGCAGAGAAAATGGGATTTCTCTTTTACTCTGTAAATCTTGTGAGAAACACACAACATGATGAAGCCCCACATAAACAACACACCTCATCAGAGTTAAAAAATTTGGGCTCCAGCTGAGCGTGTCTAATATATGGCTTAATGATTCACGCAACACAGAAGAACTGTGAATGCTGAATGGAAGTAACTTCATAATTCTCCCAAAGATAAACAAAGTCCTATTTAATCACCGGCAGCACAAGTGAACCGCAAGGGTGAGTGCTTTCCCTCCTGTTCTCTACTTCATATTTACTATAATATTACAGTGTTACAAAATAAACATCATTTTGCTTCAAAGCGCCCAGAATGGCCCATTTCGTAATGTGGTGAGAACTGTTTTCCAAGGAAATAGGCAGCTCCATCCAGTCTAGTTCATCTCTGGGTAATGAAGTACTCACTGTATGATTAATATATATAAAATACTTGATGAAAAATTATAATCTGCTTTTTCGACTTAACATAGCACTTTTACTAATGAACACGCAAGCTCTTAACAGGGCTATAATTCTAATGGAGAAATCGCTCTGCATTTAAACATTGCTGATTCAAAACCAATCAGAAAGAAATATGTGAGCTAATAGCTTGAGTGAATAATGTTTATAATAAAAAACAATGTCTTTGCTCCTAATTGTGGCACCTGTTCTCATTTCCTTTGTCTCCTACTGTTCTTCACTTACTGACTGACTTCAGATGTCTCATCAAACTGAATATGTTTTTGTTTGATTGTTTGTTTATCATCTGATTGAGTTAGCATAAACTGAAAGGCTATGCTACTTGTTGGCAATTTAGACATCCCAAAGAAGGACATAACTAGGATCGTTAGCCCTTTTCTCTGTCTTGTTAGAGTCATTATAATAATACAAAGCCTGCTGAACAGCTAAGAAATGGACTAACATGCAGCATGATAATTCAGAGATGTGTGACTTAACCTCTCAAGCGTGTAAATCCTGTTCAATTTCAGCCACTATTGGCATTGACTTCTGATTGGCTGAGGAATGTACACACCTGTTTCACAAGTCATGAACAGCCTCTGTATGGCTGAAAAAGCAAACGCTGAAACCTCAAGCCCCACCCCCTGGGACATGAATGACTCTGATCTCATTAATCATTGGCAGTTCTCGTATTCCCTAAAACACCTCAAACTCATAAAACAAATGGAAAAGTTTAACAATCGTTAAAACTTTGTAAAAAAAAAAAAAAAAAAGTGCTGTAATTTGTGGCTACTATACTTTTATTAATTACAGGGATCCTAATTTCTTAATCAGTAAAAGACCCTCTGAATAGTGTATGATTGGGTTCTTTGCCCTCATCATTCCAAAAATATATGTATAATAATAATAAGCTGTTTCACGTCATCAGATGATTCATGATGAATCATTTTTATAAGTCTTTTGGTGGAATGTACAAAGGCTGGATTTATATGTGTCTAAAGACTTCCAAATCTGCAGCTAAAAGACGAAATCCTGACAAGTTATGAGCTCCCAGTCAGCCTTGCCTAAAACCAGTTCGACTGCTAAGTCACACCTCACAAAGCGATACAACCAGGTTTGACAAAATACAAAACAAAACGAAACAAACAAACCAACAAACAAGAAGCATTTGAAGCAGGAACCTACAAAACACATGCCAGAGATGTCATTTATATGTTTACGCTCAAATCTCATCCTTTCTTTTTGGGTTTTTTTTTCCCTAGCATGCCACACAAGGGACCTCTCAAACGAAGATTAATGACGCTGTTTGGTTCAGTCCCACACGAAAAAAAAAAAAAAAAATCTACCCCGTGTCTACAGGATATCAGACGGCAGCAGGGGACTAGAACATTCAATGTGACAAGTAATTAGAGGCAAACGCTGCACTGGGTCACAGACAAACTCCAATGAAATATTGAGTGATGGACAGACGTGGCAGCCCCTTGTTCCACGTTGCACAGGATGGAAGTTTGTGAACAGTAGGATCAATAACACACAGGAGATCATGGGGTATCTTTGAGATGAGGGCTATAGCACAGTTTTTATTTATTATTGATTTATTATTAGATTCCCAGGTATTCTTAGATATCTAACAGATGTTTATCATAATGGCTGACAAATTCAACGTGGTAGTTTAGTTCAGATCAGAGGTGCCTGATTTAAATGCTTAAAATGAGCAAAACCTCTCACTTCTGATCTACAAGGATGTGTTTTTTTTTCTTTTAGCATTTGGTTAACTCCACTGCAGAGCAAAAACACATCTCTAGTACTAAATGCCATGTTCATAAGCAAATCAACAGGAAGTGAACAGGTTTGTGGTTTGAACTTATGACCCCAGTGACTGTACCATTTCAATCCAACATTTGATTCAAGTCTTGTCCAGAGAAGTATCTGACAACACAGGGTCAAGCTTATTTAGCTAGTGCCTTAGAACTGTTGTTCAGTTTGGCTCTGTAGCTGCTGTCCATGGTGCTGAAGATTGATCTTTATTGACATGGTAATAAAACTGTGTGATTTGACTGCGGATCCACATACAGGCAGAATTATGGTCCACTGTATCCCAAACACTATACACTGATCAGTGATTTGGAACTGTTCCCATCAAGAAATGACCAATTTCGAACATCAAACTGTTATCAGAGCTGTTAAAGTTATGTGTCTGAAGTTGGATCAGTGATAAAGCTTTGTGGGCAATTCAAACTTTGACAGATGAGCCAGTCATACTAGTGATGCAGTGTTATCTTGAGCCATGCAATATGGAACTGGAAATTGGGGCAGAAATCTAATGTGAGCACATCCAGGCATGCATTATTTCATAAGTTATAGCTAACATCTGCAGTGCTAACATGCTAGCATTGCAAAGAACATTTTGTAATTTTCCACACTATTTCACACACCAGTCATGACCTCTGCAGGAGTCTGAAGGACATTCACTTCTGCTCATTGGCCACAGGTGGAATATTGTTCCCAGGGCTTTACAGCAGGTGGAAAATACAAAAAGAAAATGACAAAAAGGGAAAAGAAAATACGTAGGTACATGCACACTTTTACTTTGGGATTTTGCATAATCATTTTAAACAAAGTGGTAAACTAATTATGTTAGATGGAGAGTCCAGCTTCTATATGTTTTTCTTCATATTGTTGTCATTATTATAGAAGTTGCAGCAGTAGTTGTCACAGAGCTAGTAGCTGTTGTTGTCTTGATGTTATTGATCAGTAATACGGTCTTGTGACGTTTCATGGCTCAGGTTTGATTGTGGTTCTCCATTTTAATTTTCTTAGGAATGTGTCATTGTTGTTATTGTTATCACTCTTCTCATTTAACCTTAATATTCTCTAGCACTTATCTTTCTAAGCTGCAACTTCAGCTCCGACAGTGCCACCCTCTCCTTCTCTCTATCCGCAATCTTCCCTCTTCTTCCGGGAATTTTCTCTTATCTTTGCCTCTGAACTTGTGAGATAACAGTACCGACTGCTGTCTTCTCTTAGGCCTCATTTTCTTGCCATGTAGCTGACATCTTTTTTTTTTTCTTTCTTTCTTTTTCACCCCTCAATCCTCTGAAACCCAATTAAAGCGGAGACGCAGCAGGGGCAGCCCTGGGAGGGGTGGAGGTGATTACCTCTCACACATTACAGATGACAGTTTCTCCATCCGTCTGTCTTTTTTTCCTTAAATCAAAAATCAAGTTGGGTCTTGTGACATGTCCACCTGCCCCCACCCCCCCACCCCCACCCTCTCTCCCCTTTAGTTCTTCTGGGATTCCAGTGACCAATGACTGAAACCCCTTTCAACTCCTTTGAGATTCTTCATTGTGGTCCTCAGGTCCCTGGTAAACACAGGGTGCAGTTTTTTTTTTTTTTCTCTGTCAGAGAAGAGATGAAGGGAGCGTCAGCTCGATGGATGCTGGGGCAGCACACTGCAGAAAAACGACAGATTAAAAGCGGTTTAAGGAGCTTCTGAATTCCCAGAGAGTGTTTGTATGTCACAGGGTGACAAAGACTTTCTCTTATTTTTTATTTCTTCCCTCTCATTAAAAGTTCCACCAAGTCGTTAACTTTAGGATTCTCAATTTCTGTTTCTGCAGAGGCGTCTCGACTTCGGAAATGTCGGAACGGCATGCTTTTGGATCAATACTTATCCTGCTAATGATTGACATTTACACTGTTCAACAAACAGCAATCTGGAAGAACAGCCCTGGCCATGTAATTGGTGTCAAAACACCTTTTCCTTCGGTCAAAGAGATCTAAAAATAATTGTATTGGGATCCCTTTTAATAGGGCCTCAAACCACAAGAAGGCATTCAGACTCAAGGAACAACTCCCTACTCAGTTAAAAACCTCATGGTTTGGATGCCGTGCAGTCAAGTATGATTTTTACCTCTATTCCCTGCAGGTGTGAACTATGGAAGGCGGTTCAAAACCTTAGACCTGACTGTGTAGAGAATCAAAGTGTTTGTGCTAGAAGGGACCCCCCCCCCCTAATGAATTAATCAAAAATTAAATATAAAAGCAGTCCAAAGGCCAGGCAACAGGAGAACAGGTTTACGTGAACCCGACCCAGCAGGGTCCTTTGACCTTTGAACTGGTTTCCAGGCACTGCATTTTACTAAAACATCACATCTGGTAGGAGAACTGGGGTTCACAGTGTACCCTGTTTCGGTGACACAGAGACTTTGGCATTATCCCATTTAAATCTCTTCCTACCAAGGCTCACTCTCATTCTCCAATGAAATATGCATTCATTTTGCAAGTACTGGGAACCAATGCCACAACACACCTCTATGTGTTGACATATGACTATATTTATTCTTCTTATTAAAACATGCTTAGGCCTGGGATAGTAGACCTGTAGTGTTGACAATACATCGTAAGGAGCGTGGTCAGACAGGGCTCATCTGTCTTGTTATTATTTAAAAACATCTCTGTCTTTCTTCGGCCCCTCTTTCTGTTTTTCAAAAACTAAAACAAAACTGTGCACTTTCCAAACTCTTTCCTCAACTCTGTAATAATTGCAAACGTGGGCACTGGTCATCTGTAAAGTTTGGTCAGCCTGTTACTGCCCTTCAGCCTGTTACTACACTTCACTTCACGACAGTTTCCAGCCATCAGCTCATCACCCGTCGTGAGGGCAGAGAGGAGGGAGTCTCACGGTGCCACTGTGTCTCGCTGTTTCGGTCTTTAGTGGGGCATGAGCCACATTCTCCTGCCTTTGTGACAGCTAAAGGAGTCCTTCACAGTTATGACATGTGCCTGTTAGCTGTCAGGCCGGTTTGGAGGTTTACACTCACTGCCTTCGCAATGACAAGTCTGAGTGAAGTCAACTCAACTTAAGCTCCCAGCCTAAGGAAATCTGCGGTTGTAAAATATTTATCCGGTGTGTAGCTATCAGGGGACACCGACCCGACGACAGGTCGACCCAGACATCAACAGAATGTTGCAATGAGGTGATTTACTAAACTGTTTTTTTGGTTTTTTGGTTTTTGTTTTTTTCTTTTTTCTTTTTTAATAAGTTGATTTTTTCTTGTAAATTATTCAAGTAATGTTGCAGGAAAATATTGAAAATCTAGTTGCACTCATATACCACAACTCAAAATCTTCTACGTTATTTCAAACTGGTTTGAACTGGGTAAATAATAATAATAATAATAATAATAATAATAATAATAATAATTTGTGATGGACAGGTGACCTGTCAAGGGTGTTTCCCCACCTTTTGCCCAATGAGCGCTGGGATCAGCTCCCGCATCCCGCGACCTTAATTAGGATATGTGGCTTAGCGAATGAATGAATGAACAACAACAACAACAACAACAATAATAATAATAATGATGATGATAACAACAATAAAATTTGATGATATGTATATGTCAACATTTAGACACTTTTATTTATCAGACAGCATCTCTTTAATTGCATGCTCATTAAATCACACATACTTCAATGTAAATGACTTAAATTAAATATGTCTCACATCCCCTTGTCACGCTGGTGGTGTGGTGCAGGACCCAAGTGCAAGACACGATGGTTGACGGTGACAAACGGAAGACTTTACTTAAAACGAAGACCAAAATACAAGTGCAAACTAATAACAAAAGCCAATAACAAAAAGGTGCAGCATAACAGTGTGCACAAAAACACAAACAACGATAGACAAAGTACAAGGCAAACACTAGGACTTAAATAGAAGGAGAACTGAACAGGGCAAAACAGGATTGGGTGAAATTAACAAGGTAATAATGAGACAAACGGGAACAGGTGAGGGGCGGAGACAGACAGAGAACAGGAGCACAAAGACATGTCAAACAAAAGTCCAAAATGGCGGTGCAGGTTGTGACACCCCTCTTCTGGACTTATAAAATCATTTTCCTTTGATAAACTTGAAAACTAAACAGACAGTATGAATTGGAAGGTCTGGTTAAAAAAAAATATAGTTGCACTCAAAACTCCCACCTGAAATGTAAAAAGTAATAGCAATAGCATTAATAATCACCAGTTGTCCATTAAACAAAATCTGGCAAATAACTTGTACTTAATTTGAATTTAATCAACACAAATTTGAATTGTATTTAATCAACACTACAAATTAATTTTACTTGATGTAGTGTTTTCTTTCCAAAACTTTAACAATATTTTCTTTTGTTGTGAAATTGCCCTGAGTTTCGTAATTAAATGTGCAAATGATGCATAAAGTTAAAAAAAAAAAAAAGAAGTTGCTAACACAGAGAGAGCGAGAGAGCTATTAATACACTTTGGAGGCGGTGGGTGGTGTCTGGAAATGTCGGGGGAATAGCTGTGAGGAACAATGAAATTAAATTCTGTAACATAGTGCTATTGACAATAAACAGTTTTTCTTTTTTTCTTTTCAGACATCATCTCAGCTGTAGTCTCTTACTGGGACGAACTCATTCTAACGAGAACGCGACATAAAGACGCCCAGGGTCGACGGCAGAACCTGAAGGCGATGCTGGATTGCAGCATTACAGAGTAAAGAAGGAGATGTTTTCCACATGGTCTTATGTCTGGGAAGGCAGAGCAGCGTGCAGCTCTCGCGTGTAGACTTCTGGCCCTCAAAGACCACACTTCACTCATTTCATGAAGCTAGCGTCTACCAGGGCATCTGTCCACTGGAAACCCCACTACGAGGATCCGAAAGGAGGTCGCCTTTTTCTCCAGCTTAACAACTGAGCTCCAGAGGGGCGACGTTTGGACATTTCTCCGATGACTTCACAGCCAACACCACCTGCTACTGCCGCCAAATGTTTATTTATATTTGTTTACACCGAACTAACAGTGGCATTCTCTCAGAATATCCTTTTTTATTAAAGAAATGAGTGAATTACAATAACGGAACCCTCCTCTGTAAAGCATGAGAAAGAGTACATAAAATAGCATTTTGAAGGGAAAAAAAAAAAACCCTCAGGTGATATTGATTAAAGTATTATCAGCTGAGACCAAGCTCAGGGGAAAATGTTCGCCCATAATTACCCATAATTTGTAAGTGTAAATACTTATGGTCATGACTGAATGATTAAACACACACTGACAGGCGAACAAAACCACAGGCATTAAAAAGCACACAGCGTAGCTTAAAAAAAACAAAAACAAACAATATTACAATAATGTGTAAGAGATGATCTGTTGTTTGGTCATACTGTTAGGTTCTGTGTAAACACTTGTGAATCTGCTCTTGTGTGTAGGGTTAAGAGGACACGCACTAGGACTGAAGCCCAGCTTGCAGCCATTCTTCACACACGGCTGATACAGGACCGATAAAGGCACACCTCCGCAGGACGCGTCAGACCAGACGTTGACAAGCTGACAGCTCAAAGTGGAGTGGAGTGTGTTCCCTCCTGTGCTGCGAAGATCTGGACTTACCCTGGCGATCCCAGATTCACTCCAAAACAAATGCCTTTGGATAACACCGTTTTTCTCGTTGGAAAAGAATGATTCGTGTCTAATCTCAGAGACAAATCCAGTTTATTCCCCGAGTAACTGTGAAAGTATGCATATGAATGCATTACTTCTGTACCAACTTCTCAGTCCTCCCAGTCACCAATACGTGTTACAGCATTTAGCGTCACAGATCCGTGGATCTATACAGAACAAATGGCGTGGATCAATTTGACCTATTCACAGTTCAGACTGATAAATATCGCTGCCACCCCCCTTCTCATTGTTGAGGGTACTCTCCTTCGTTTTCACTTTATCCACTCGCATGTTCCACCCCTGGTTCTGTGGTCACAGTAATTGTTGGTTTATTTGTTTGTTCTCAGTCACAGACTCTACTCTATGAAACTAGAGAAACTTTTCTTCAGACATGAGTCTTTATTACAGCTATTTGAAATGTTCGATTAGAAAGATTGTAATTGTTCTCATCTGTTTCTGTAATTCTACACAGTTTCTCCTTTAGAGAACATTTTGTCTGTGAAGGAGACTAGGGCAATTTTCTTGTAATAACGTTAATACGTTAATAATCAGCCAAACTACCTTACAATGCATTGGGTCTAAGACCAAAGAAAACCTTTTGTTACTGCAGCTATGATCCCCAGAAAACCTCAGGCAAGGCTTGTGCTGCTATTGGCCCTTCAGGTTCTTCCCATTGTGTTTGGTTCATTTGCTTCTCTTCCATTTACCTGAGTACTTGAGTAATGAAATCATTTCATGGATCTATGCTCAAGAGTGCTAATGCTGACCAAATATTAGTCAAATTTCAAAAAAAGCTTTTAAGGGCCTTACGAACAACACTGCAGGGACAGAAATCGTTATGCGAATGGCGACGTCCCCTCTCTCTCTCTCTCTCTCTCTCTCTCTCTCTCTCTCTGTCGTTCCCATCGTGATGGACCAGAATGGTCGTGAATGATGGATTGTGACCGATTAGCACACATTAGCTTTCATTAGCCCCGTCAGCCATGTTACCTCACAACCTTTATTTTTTTCTTCTTTTCTTTTTCTTTTTTTTTTTTTTAAACGGGCAGCTTTGAAATTGCTCTTGTTACTATCTCCCATGTTTTGGTCCTGAGAACTTAGAAAAATTGAGATCCAAATGAACGAGTGACTGAGTGACTGCTCTGGTTTTTGCTACTGAAGTTCTTCAGATCGTTTCAAATCGCTCCACATCGGGATGCAAAGCCCATGTGGAGATTTGGTGAGCAGAGGAGAGGAAATAATGGAATGAAATGGAGCAGGACAAAGAGCTTGTGTCTGAGTGTGTGTGTGGGAGTGTGTGTGTGTGTGTGTGGGTGTGTGTGGGGGTGTGTGTGTGTGTGTGCGTGTGTGTGTGTGTGTGTGTGTGTGTGTGTGTGTCTGTATGCCTGTGTGTTCATGTAAGAGGCAGAGATAGAGAGAGCGGGTGACAGAGGGAGAGAGAGAAAGAGAGTGAAAGAGAGGAGTCTTCTTGTCCTTCATCATAACATGGCCTGTTGTTGGAGGAGTGTAAGGTGGTGCAGTGGAGGGGATAATCACGTCTGTAGACTGCTCACACAGAACCTCACACACTTACTGCAAAAGATGTGAAGGTGAAACTGCACTGCAGCACTGGCCATTCCCTGTGTGTATGTGTGTGTGTGTGTGTGTGTGTGTGTGTCTGTGTGTGTGTGTGAGAGAGAGAGAGAGAGAGAGAGAGAGAGAGAGAAAACCGTCATGCTAAATTGAGCATCCACCATCAGCCTTACCCTAACATCTGGACAAGTGGTGCGCGTACACACCCGCACATATACACACACACACACATTCACAAACACACACATACGCACACGCACGCACACACATGCAAGTACAGACACACACAGACACTTATATACACTGACACATACCCACACAAGCACTTACACACATGCCTATATGCACAACCACACACACACACACACACACACATTCACAAACACACACATACCCACACAAGCACTTACACACATGCCTATATGCACAAACACACACACACACACACACACACACACATTCACAAACACACACATACCCACACAAGCACTTACACACATGCCTATATGCACAAACACAAACACACACACACACACATTCACAAACACACACATACCCACACAAGCACTTACACACATGCCTATATGCACAAACACACACACACACACATTCACAAACACACACATACGTACACAAGCACTTACACACATGCCTATATGCACAAACACAGAGACACATTTACCTACTCTAAGAACTCTAAATGTTGTGTTTGTCATTTTTGCAGACCCTGGTTAAATGTGTGTTTCCACGAATATGAAATAAGGATTTAACCAGCAAATATCAGTTCCAGGCACCTGGTTTTAGCTGTAAAACAGTTAGAGTCTCACTGCAAACAGAAGCCAAGCTGAGCAGATGAGATGAAACACAGTGTATGCAAAATAAAAACATCTAAGGTATTAAAATACCATTTGGTGAGCATCTGTTTAGTTAGCACTACACACCATTGGTCTGTCACACCTAGTCAATTAATTGTGTGTGTGTGTCTGTGTGTGTGCGTGTATGTGTGTGCTTACATTAAAGTGTGGTACAGACATAAGCAGTCACTCCCCCAATCTACCCACTCCCTTGCAAGGCACACACACACATACATACATATATATACACATACACATACATACACTCTCTCTCTCTAACATACACACACACAGACACACACACACACTCACAGACATACACACACACTCTCTCTCATATACACACTGATACACACACATACAAACAGAGTCAGAGAGACAAGGCCAGACCTTAGAGAAACTTACATATCTTATGAAAGAACTTTCAGCCTCTGAGGCAAACAAACAGAGTTGATGAAAAGATACGAGAAGGGGTCCTACGGGGTCTCCAGACCAGGTTCTGAGTGTCCCCCATCCTGAGCTCCTAACACAGGTATGACAGAGCTCCTCTGGTCCTGAGCTCCTAACACAGGTATGACAGAGCCCCTCTGGTCCTGAACTCATAACAGGTACGACAGAGCCCCTCTGGTCCTGAACTCATAACACAGGTATGACAGAGCTCCTCTGGTCCTGAGCTCCTAACACAGGTATGACAGAGCCCCTCTGGTCCTGAACTGATAACACAGGTATGACAGAGTTCCTCTGGTCCTGAGCTCCTAACACAGGTATGACAGAGCTCCTCTGGTCCTGAGCTCCTAACACAGGTATGACAGAGCCCCTCTGGTCCTGAGCTCCTAACACAGGTATGACAGAGCCCCTCTGGTCCTGAGCTCCTAACACAGGTATGACAGAGCTCCTCTGGTCCTGAGCTCCTAACACAGGTATGACAGAGCTCCTCTGGTCCTGAGCTCGTAACACAGGTATGACAGAGCTCCTCTGGTCCTGAGCTCATAACACAGGTATGACAGAGCCCCTCTGGTCCTGAGCTCGTAACACAGGTATGACAGAGCCCCTCTGGTCCTGAGCTCATAACACAGGTATGACAGAGCTCCTCTGGTCCTGAGCTCGTAACACAGGTATGACAGAGCCCCTCTGGTCCTGAGCTCATAACACAGGTATGACAGAGCCCCTCTGGTCCTGAGCTCATAACACAGGTATGACAGAGCTCTTCTGGTCCTGAGCTCCTAACACAGGTATGACAGAGCCCCTCTGGTCCTGAACTCATAACAGGTATGACAAAGTTCCTCTGGTCCTGAGCTTATAACACAGGTATGACAGAGCTCCTCTGGTCCTGAGCTCCTAACACAGGTATGACAGAGCTCCTCTGGTCCTGAGCTCCTAACACAGGTAAGACAGAGCTCCTCTGGTCCTGAGCTCCTAACACAGGTATGACAGAGCTCCTCTGGTCCTGAGCTCCTAACACAGGTATGACAGAGCTCCTCTGGTCCTGAGCTCCTAACACAGGTAAGACAGAGCTCCTCTGGTCCTGAGCTCCTAACACAGGTATGACAGAGCTCCTCTGGTCCTGAGCTCCTAACACAGGTATGACAGAGCTCCTCTGGTCCTGAACTCATAACACAGGTATGACAGAGCTCCTCTGGTCCTGGTCCGTCAGCAGCACCTGCCTTTGGCTACGTCTCCACAACACATGGAGCAGAGCCTCTTTGTCAGCGCAGTTCAGACACTGTTGGCAAAGACAAGAGCCAAACGCTCGGAGACGCCAATGACAGGGAAATACAAAACTAAGCTTATTATGACAAATTACCGCTGAGCCATCCTGAGAATCTCAGTGGTGAAATGGGATGATGTTGGTGATAAACTGATCAACACACTATTGTGTAAAGATCATGAATATCAGAGGTTTGGCAAAGTTGTCAAACAATAAGAATTTTATCTTGCTTTTACTAGTTTATAGTTGATTTCAACTGAGGTAACTGCTCACAGTTTTCATTTGTTTTTGAAAACAAAGAACCCACCAAGCTCCTTGACAGTCACATCTTGAGAAGAATACACTAATTTTTCAAAATGCGGACGAGACAGACGTGCCTTGACAGAGGCTGAGGTGGCGCGCGGTAGGCA
>NC_044504.1:3223340-3330840 GCF_902362185.1 Chanos chanos
TCCCCATCATTGCCCTTTCAAAATAAATCCATTCACGCTCTGTTTTGCGTCGTAAGGTATTGACATATCGGTGACACTTTTTGAGTGAACGTATGATGTAAGGTCACAGCAGTTTCACGATAAATTCAGCATGTCAGTCGTGCCAGCTGACCAATTTGTTTTTGACAAAGAGGAGAGACAAAGCTTTCTGAGCCCTTTGAAAATCCATGAGGATTTTTTTTTTCATATGTTGAATTCGTTTCACACTTGAATTACACTAATTTAAACAAAACTATTTCGTAAGGGAAGCCAATCGGTTGCGCAAATTGCAGTTCTCTGCTTATATTCAAGACGAGTGGTATCACCTCCCATTGATCAATATTTAAACTTCAAGTTTGAGCTTATCAGTGTAAAATGTAACTGTCATTTTTGCTCATGGGCAGCGTTACGATGGTCGTTTAAACTCAATTCGATGTAATCTACTTGAATTTCAGTGTCCTTCATGGCAACCTTATCTTTTTCGCTGAGGCCATTGCGTTTGATCAAATGAAATAACTGGTGCTTTTGTCGTCGAAGTTAATTTAGTAAAAATTATTACCCCAAGTATACGGCTGCTTCGACTTCTGTCACCTTCAGCGTCGGAGTTAATGAACGACGAGACCTGCTGGGAGGCTCAGCGGTGTCACGTTGTCTCTCATCCTCCCACAATCCCTTGCTCAGCCGCCCAAGGACAGCGTTCCCATGCGTCTCCACTGACTAATATTCTCAAAGAATCTCATCCTCTCCCCCCCCGCACCTTTCCCCCACCCCTTCAACCCGCTAAGCAAACAACCCGCTGAAAAAAAAAATCTACACACAAGAGTATGCACCTGTGCAAAATGAATTTCTCTCCTACTCGGTTCAAAATTATGTTTACCCTCTCGGTACTCTGCCGCCATTTTCAATCTAGTCGGTAGGTTTCCCAAAGGACGTCAATTTCTATCCAGCCTAAATGGCACTGGCACAAACCATGTCATTTTTATGGATTTTGACGAAAGGCCCTCGTCTCCCAAAACAGCATTCCGCTCCTGTTACCTGCTCACGGTCCCTTTACTGGCAAAGCATGGAATTATTCAGAGCACATGTTACCAACACCACTGTCAAAAGGAATTTGAGTGGCTTTTGAAGGACATTTTATGACTTTGAATCAGTAAGATATTTACACTAAGAAGTCTGTTGGAGGAGAATAGAGAAGACAGCATATGATTTGACAGTGTCTTGACTAGGACAACTTTTTTCATGTCTATCTAAACTTGGGTAGGTAATTTGTCTCTTACAGAATTTAGCTTCAACCGTACTCCAACATGCCTCATTTAGCTCCACACGGTCCAGAGAAGTATCAGAATGTGACATTTAGATGAGTTAGATCCAGGCTCGTACAACTCTCTTAGATGAACTCTATGTTCAGTCATACCATGCACCAAAAAGCATTATGACAACACCAAACATTGTATTTGATAGCACTGTGCACTGTACACAAGAACTGTAAACATCTCAGTGGGCATTGTGGAAGAACAATGTCCGTCAATACTAAAAGTGAATGAAATTATGCTGGACCCATATGTCTTCTTACTGTTCACTACAACCACATACAGTTAGGAGCCAGTGAATTAGGCAAAATTATGTCAGGTCAGTTCATTTGAAAGGTATACTCCTTGAGCAGGTCTATTAGTGAGGAACACCCAGTCTTTAAAAACAAAACAAAACAAAAAATAATAAAAAATAAAAAAAGGGAAAAAAAGAAAAAAGGCCCCTTTGGCTTTGTGATAACATTTGTGTCAGGTTTTCTACCAAATTTGTATTGCCCACAGTTTTATAGACTAAAACCAGTGACAAGATCAATTTAGCTGAGCTGAGGCTGATTAGGCTTCCTACCACGGCTCCGTCTTTTTTGTGTAGCATTGGCTCTAATATATTCATTCGGGACATTCTGTTTACAGGCGAAACGTATGGGAACCTTACAACAGAGGGAATGACAAGACCTCAGTTTAACTGGATTGGGATGCAAGGCAAACAACCGTCACAGTGACGGTTACTGGTTGTGGTTGTGAACGTGACGCTGCGGAGAGAGAAATGAAAAGTGATGTTTGAAATGGACAACACCAACATCATGTTGGACAGCTACGTTTAAACCAGTCTTTATGGAAAAGCAAAGCGTGACCTTCGTTAACATCCCTCCTTCACTGTCTTTCCTGAGGAATTCCTAAGTACATTAGTCAAAAAAAACTAAAAAAAAAAAACAAAAACAACAACAACAAAAAAACAAATGCAGATGAGATCTCCTGAGATTTCCCTCCCCTGTTTTTTTAAGGTGGTGCGTTGAGGCTACGCGTCTTTTGAAGTGAGTGGACGCAGGCATGAAAACGCCGGTGCCATCTGAGGCGGGCACAGCAGACGCTCATCTGGATTACCTCTCCAGATGTTGGCTCTAAAGGGAAGGACACCGAATCTTCCGACCTCTCTCCCTCCGCACAGCCAGTCAGATCACAAGTGGTGGCAAATTACACATGAAAGGACCACGACGCTTTTCAAATGGCTTTATCTTCAAAAGAGATGGAAAGAGAGAAACAGACAGAAAGACTCTTTTTATTGTTTGGATCCTGAGCTTGATTGTTAAAGGTAAGAAAGGCTGTACACACAGTTGGCCAACCGTGCTCCCAGAAAGCCATGTGTGTGTGCTAATATCATCCCAGAGGTGATAGCAATGATGATATTGGATACATCACAGAGTATAATGAGGGAGGAATATAATGAGAGAAAGAAACCACAGGAAGTATCATTAGAGAGAGAGAGAGAGACAGACAGAGACAGAGAGAGAGACAGAGACAGAGAGAGATTTTTTATTCCACATTATTTGTTTAGTTTTGGTCGCAATTTCAATATATACTTCTACAAATACAAATACAAGGAGCAAAAGAAAGCTGTGATCTGATAACCAGAGGAATAAAAAGCTGGGTAGATTGGATTGAAGGGTTGAACTTTGATCACAATGGACACCAGTGTTGCCAATATCAACATCAAAGGGACCCAAATCGTCTTCACATGCAATTTCAAAAGAGATTACCACAGAGGATTTGAGTTGGTTCATTACTGTACCTGAAATAGCATGAATTGTCATCTTATTATAATTAATACAAGGAGGCTGCTCTTCAATGTATGCAAGGTGTTGTCTGGGAGGCACTCATGCCTACCCCAGAGATCTTCCTCCTCACGCTAAATTTAGACATGTCCAAACTGACAGGATAGATAGTCATTCAGGTGGAAATCTCTCCCCCCGGGTTCAGCTGGGAAGACCTCGGGGGACTTTGACAATTGATATGAAACAGCAGAAGGTCCATTAAAGGTGCAATGAAATTCATGTGGGTTTATTAGCAATTATCAAAAAGTATTATCAGTGTGGACTGTTCGAGTTCAGGTGCAATCATGAAGTCATCACATGATCAAGACAAATATTAAAGAAAATTAACTAATTACATTCCTAAGGTGTAGAGACACAAAGATGTGTTTTAGGAAGCGATACAGTATCATCTCTCTCTCTCTCTCTCTCTCTCTCTCTCTCTCTCTCTTGCTCTCTGTCTTTCTCTTTCTCTTCCTCTAACCACTTTACCACAGTTCCATTTCTTTCTGGGGAGCAGAAGAAAATTAGTGCTATAGGGGTGACATTTTTCCCCTCTTCCATCATCTGTAAAAAAAAAAAAAAAACTGTCGCTGAGGAGGAGGTTCTGTAATACAGCCATCTGAAAATATATTTCTTAGTGGGTGCAGATGACAGGCAAATGGGAAATTAAGGGAGAAGAAGGTAGGAGGAAGAAAAACAAAGACGTGAAGAGAAAAAAAAATACACCAAAATGTTGCTGGGGCTTAAAAGAAGGAGGAGAAAAAGTGAAGTAACAGGAGAGAGAAGAGAGTTAGAGGCATTGTGGGATTGCTGTAATGAAATGGTTGACTGCCCACACACAATGAGGGAAGAGAGGAGAAAGCAAATGCTACATATGCTCCACAGCCCCGGCTAAACCAGCGTCTGAGTCAAACCCATCCTGTCACCTCCCAAAAACTAATTGGCACCTACAGAGGGGAGAGACGCACTCTCTCACACACACGCGCGCACACGCGCTCGCTCACACACTTACTCACACACATACACACGTGCGCACGCACACACACACACACACACACGCAGGCCCCTCTCCTGGGAGTCATCAGTTGATTAGGACACTGAGTTTGCCGTGACTCATCACACTGGCGTCACTTTGTAAGATGAGAAATATAATTGCGTAGGCAACTTCAAAAAGCCAATAAATATTCCTGAATCTTTAATGACTAAGAAAGCCACAACACTTCATAATCACGTTTTCTTTTTGTCTAAATGTTAAATGCCTACCACACAGTTCAGCACACGCACACACGCACACACACACACACACACAAAAACCTCATGTCAGGAGCTATACGTTCACATCAAACTGAGTCATGTCTAATCAACCTGACTCTTCAGTGTTTTAGCCATTAACCCTGTTTTTCTTTCCTTGTCAATGTATATGACATTTCCTCTTTTAGGATGGTTAACATATATGTAGCATTTGAACAAAGTGATGAGTTTTAATCTTGGTTTATAGTTGTACATGTTCATCATATTAAACAACATTGACAGTGTGCATGGTCTGTACCATTAATGTCATGTTTACAGACTTGCCACCTGTTTGTGCACAGGTCGTCACATTTCTCTACACAAGGTGGCAGTATAATGTAAATTCCAACCAATAGTTATTGGAAGTCCCTCCCCATTTCACCTGTCAACCAATCACTGCTTGTGCAACTCTGCACAGTCCCAGAACAAAGCTGAGATTTACTATGGAGACCAACCAGCAAAAGAGTGAACAGTTACATATAGTGCATACATACGTGTACTTGTACTTAAGCTTTTATATGTCTGTTTTGACCCAAAGGCCATCTTGTATTAACCAAGGGTCAGTCCAATGACTCAACATATGATTAACCACCAGTCCTTTATGAGCAAAAAAAGGACCAAATGCTATGTATTTAGATCACAATGCTTAACATTCAGCTGAGAGTATTTAATAAACACAACCCAAAACACTGGAAGACAGCACAAAACACAGAAAACAAAGAAAACGACTAAATTACAGGAACAGGACTGAACAGAGCATACTAAGAAGTCCCTAGCTAACAGTTCATTGTAGTAGAAAGGTCTTAACTGAAAAGAAAAAGGTGAGTCTTCCAGGCAGCTGCTGCCTTGCTCTGATCGAATGTAACTCAAGAGAAGAAGAAAATGTTACTCCCCCTCAGTGAAATAACAAAACAGGTCAAATGGTGTTCGAAGAAAACCAAAAAATAATGTCAACAATACATTTGGAGTTTTTCATATTACGCTTCTACGCAAATGCAAGTGTTCAAACGAGCTTCAGTAAACCTTCTCCTTACCAGAGCAGAAACTACACAAGAACTCCAAAGGCAAGGTGTGGGGCTGCTCTCTCAGGTACTGGACTGTGACATTTTCATAGTTCTCAGACTTCTCAGAGACTAGCTAATGCTGGTCATGATTGGGATGGAGAATTTTGCCACTACCGAGGGCTTCTTTCCTCAAAATTATGTTATCGTTTTCTTTTTAACAGTGGAACAAGGCTAGTGGTACAAAGTCATTGTCGAGACCTGAGAGGGTATTAAAACCTAATCTGGAGTTCAGAGGGACCCACGCGAGTCCAGTGCAGTCATAGCAAACCATCGTTATTAAGGGTAATTTAAACAGTAGTGGTAGTGTTCAGCTGAATCCAAGACACACAATCATTTTGACGCTTTTTATCTTAGGCTCCACTGAAGATTGTAAAAGATTTAAGCAAAACGTGAGATGTCATCCTGAATGTCACGAGGAACAGGATGAAAAAGAGTGAAGTGAGGAACAAGTAAAGGGGTGAATTTTGCAAAGGGTCAGAGGTCAAAATACTTCTGGAATCCCCTGAAATGTGCATATGGTAATTCAGAGGCGAAACGGCGAGAGGAAATAGGAAAGGAGAGGCACGCATGGTTAACTCAGCGCTTAGCTCTGTTCTGCTGGTGTAGGACGTCATAAATATTTGATTCAAGCCGTTCAAAATAAAACAGTCTCTAAATTTGCCATTTGAGAATTGCCCAGTGAGCCAAAACTTGATTTGGTAGATTTAAACCATGCAGCTGACATCCACTCCTAATGTAAATAGGTCTAAGGGTTTTTGTTTTTTTTTTTCGCTGTTTTATTCCCTTTTGTCTCCATTTAGTGATGGATAAATCCCAATCGCTCACTCATCAGCTCAGAACAGGCATTACCAACAGACCAGCACAATCAGATCAAAGCTCTGACCAGCTGTAGCACTGGTTACTCAGTGTGCACACAGAACAAAAGTGTTATTTCACTGACGAGCCACGTAACATTTCTACTTTAAACGTTTAGCTGATTAAAGGTAAAATATCAATCAGTATGCTGATGATAATCACACTCTCATGGCTTAGCAGCGCTTATCCAAATTCCATACCCCTTTGACTCAGACTTTGCAAAGGCTGATTTAAACAACACCAAGGGACGGTCTGTTGTTCTCAGCACTTGTGACTGTTCAATTTTCACCCCATGTTCAGGTTGGGGGGGGGGGGGGGGGGGGCAGCTTTTGTGCTGTTGTACCCACCAAACACAGCAGTAGAGTTTTTTTGTTTGTTTGTTTGTGAGGGTGAATTGGGGGAATATGTATGTAAAACATCTGGCATAAAAGACCATTTGAAATAAGACACAGACATTTTTTGTTTTGTTTTTCTCCTCATTTTCGCACCTCATTTTCACCAAGTCATCTTTAAAAGACAGCACAGTAAAAATCAAACACGAGCGCTGTCAGCCAATAATGTTAACACACGTCTGACTCAGCAGAAGATGGAGAAGGCTTTGTGAGTCATCTCTTACTACATAACACTGGACAATTCTGAGGTTAAATTTAAATGTGCTATTTACACATTAGCCAAACATGAAATGGTTGAGGTGGGAATGATGATCCATCCAGTAACAGATTTCACAGTGCTACAGTTTTGCCAGAACAAATAGAGCTTTAAAAGAAGAAGAAGAAGAAGAAGAAGAGTGTATCATCTCAAAGTTGGGTTTGGAGCAGCTTGCAAGTGCACACAGACACACACACATACAACAGCTTGCAAGCAATTCATGCTCTCAAAAATTAACAGAGCAACTTTCAGATGCATTTAATTTTTGGTTAAATTTGTTGGTTTGATTACACATACACATCTGAGAGGGACAAACGATCGTTTCAGTTTTGTTGGCACAATGACTAGGCAGAACCACCCAGTACATTTGGCAGTTGAATCCCTGCAAAGATTGCTCACACCAGTTATGATGAAAGTATAATTTACAACTTATTTACCATGTGTTAGGTTCATTATTTGTATAATTTTACAAATAGCCCTATTGTATGTGTGTGTGTGTGTGTGTGTGTGTGTGTGTGTGTGTGTGAGTGAGTGAGTGAGAGAGAGAGAAAGAGAGAGAGAGAGAGAGAGAGAGAGCGATCTCCCGTTATTGCTTATTATGTTCTTCTTTTTCTTGTAAGATCAGAGGCGATGGAGGCATAACTGGATTTGCTACATACAAAGAACCTGAAATAAATCTGAATTTGATACAATAACAAACAAACAAAAATAAATAATGTCATGAGCCTTCTTGTGATGATATTTCACACAATTACACCTGCCTTAAGAGCTTGCTCCATTTTTTTTTTCTTTTTTGTTTCTTTTTTGCAGCTGCCAAACCTCCAGCAGAGAAGGGACATGAAAGATGCCCAGCCATGGCCCAGAGCTTGACAGGCCAATGACTGTATCATGTAACACTGGGCCTCAGTCAAACCCACAGGGCATCATTATTACTCTCAGGTCCAGCACTAGCACACAGTCTTTGTTTAGACATTACCCGATACACTGTTAAAATGGACACCCTATTCTTTTTGTCGTAAGTAAATTTGCCACACAGTATGCTGGACTGAGTGCTGTGATTCTCATGACCCTACCAGCTGTCTTTCCTTCACATGTTAATTATGACTGCATTTCATAACAGAGACATAGAGGCCTATCACACCGAGGCCTCTCTTACTCACCACTCAACCTTGTCTTCGTATAAAATCCCCATTACTGTCTATCTCACCAGCTGCCTCAGAGTCCTTAGGCAAAACCCGGAGACACTGGTTCTGACAACCCAAGTCACATTAAGCCAAAGTCACCTATGGAAAGCACCTGGAAAACTCCAGGAGAGCTGCCAGCTTTCATTCCAGTATCTGAGAGACCATTTCACTCCTAATAGGCAGAGGTGAGAGAAGTAATACACTGGAGTGTCTGCTGATGAGACCAGTGAGTCAGTCTCACTCAGACCTGCTTCTGTGAGTCTTTACTGCAACTCAGCGTCTCACTCAGACCTGCTTCTGTGAGTCTTTACTGCAACTCTGCCTCTCACTCAGACCTGCTTCTGAGAGTCTTTACTGCAACTCTGTATCTCACTCAGACCTGCTTCTGTGAGTCTTTACTGCAACTCTGCCTCTCACTCAGACCTTCTTCTGTGAGTCTTTACTGCAACTCTGCGTCTCACTCAGACCTGCTTCTGTGAGTCTTTACTGCAACTCTGTGTCTCACTCAGACCTGCTTCTGTGAGTCTTTACTGCAACTCTGCCTCTCACTCAGACCTGCTTCTGTGAGTCTTTACTGCAACTCTGCCTCTCACTCAGACCTGCTTCTGTGAGTCTTTACTGCAACTCAGCGTCTCACTCAGACCTGCTTCTGTGAGTCTTTACTGCAACTCTGCCTCTCACTCAGACCTGCTTCTGTGAGTCTTTACTGCAACTCAGCGTCTCACTCAGACCTGCTTCTGTGAGTCTTTACTGCAACTCTGCCTCTCACTCAGACCTGCTTCTGTGAGTCTTTACTGCAACTCTGCGTCTCACTCAGACCTGCTTCTGTGAGTCTTTACTGCAACTCTGTGTCTCACTCAGACCTGCTTCTGTGAGTCTTTACTGCAACTCTGCCTCTCACTCAGACCTGCTTCTGTGAGTCTTTACTGCAACTCTGTGTCTCACTCAGACCTGCTTCTGTGAGTCTTTACTGCAACTCTGCCTCTCACTCAGACCTGCTTCTGTGAGTCTTTACTGCAACTCTGTGTCTCACTCAGACCTGCTTCTGTGAGTCTTTACTGCAACTCTGCGTCTCACTCAGACCTGCTTCTGTGAGTCTTTACTGCAACTCTATATCACACTCAGACCTGCTTCTGTGAGTCTTTACTGCAACTCTGCCTGTCACTCAGACCTGCTTCTGTGAGTCTTTACTGCAACTCGGTGTCTCACTCAGACGTGCTTTCTGTGAGTCTTTACTGCAACTCAGTGTCTCACTCAGACCTGCTTCTGTGAGTCTTTACTGCAACTCAGTGTCTCACTCAGACGTGCTTCTGTGAGTCTCACTGACACTGAGCTTCTTTGAGTTCTTACTTTGACTCTGAAACCTCCCTGCTCTTCCTCAGTTTCTGAATTAATTCATAACCTTTCCCTTTATCTGCTTTTTTACTTTTTTTTTTTTTTTTTTTGTAGCACAAAAAAAGTCTTTCTTGTTCTCCCACTTTCAATCTCCCTCTGTCAGAAAGCTCGATTCTTCATTTTGTTTTGGGGTGGGGGGTACTGGTCAAGGCGGGGGGTGAGCATCATAAGAGTGATGAGTAGTCTGGGGAAGCATGTTAATAATGCAGGCTATTCCCCCCTAGTCCACCTCCCCTCCCTCTGTCTCCCACTGAAATAATACAGTGATAAAAAAAAAATTCAGCTGAGGTAGAAATCTCCATATGTGAAACACAAACTCGCATGCAAGTATGCAATCAGTCATTTTCCCTGCAGCTGAAGTAACCTGATTGGACAGGGTACACACAGATTCTCTCTATGGTTCTTATGCCTCTCTGCTCTTCCATACTCCACACACATTCTAGTTCAAAACAGATAAAGTCTTTGAGAGGAAAAAATGTATGGCTAACCTTATTATTGCTGCTGAATGTCTCATTTTTCAGCCTTAAAATGAGTCACCAAAATCGTTTTACATATTCCCCCTCATCACATATTCAGTCTGGCTTAATAATGCATTAGATACTATGTAATGTGGCTAATGAATGATCTCTGACTAATACATTAGTGTTGTAAAATTGCGTTTCCTAAATTGAAATGACCTACCTGAACTTCTAATAAATCTGTAAAAACTGTAGCTCTAACAACTTTTAAAATGACCTTTCATTGAAAATATGGAGTAATATGAGAAGCACTTTGAGAGAATTAAAAAAAAAAAAAATCATTAATTCATGTCTGGTGAGACTTAGCACATCAATGGGCTCAGTGATCTGACTGTAGCGATGGTATCACAGTCCGATAAATAAACGCTAGTGATTGGCTACTCCACCACTGGGATGTGCCTTTGATTGGATTAGATTATACATACAGAAAGGCCTGTATGCAAGTCACGTCATAAATCAGCAAAGCAATAAATGAACTCTCCCTATAGACTAGGCTAAGCATTACAGTCCTATAGACTGAGCTAAGCAATGCAGTCCTATAGACTGAGCTAAGCAATGCAGTCCTATAGACTGAGCTAAGCAATGCAGTCCTCTGACAATAAATGGAAAAGAGGGGTCAAACTCAAGCCAAGCCGAGAGGAAGCATGAGTAGGCACACGCTGATTCTAACGCATTCCAAAAGCGTCTGTCTGTGTCATGAAAAAGAAAGCAAACATCCTTTTATTTGTGTGTGTGTGTGTCTTCTTCTTTTTCAGGATGTAATTGTAGCGTTCTACCGAGGCCAAATTTGTCAATAAATAAATAAATAAATAAATAAATAATTGTTTCTTGCAGTTCTGTTGATAATTTTTTTTTGAACATTGGGGGCTAATAATGATGCTTTTGGCTGACTTGTCGTCCGCTGTTTTTCCCATTAGTGTTGGGGCTGCACTGATTTAGCTGATACATGAATGACACTGAGTCAAATCACTGCCGTCCTGAGACTGCTTTAAAAGGTGACGGTGGCAGTGTGTGCGTGCGTGTGTGTGTGTGTGTGTGTGTGTGTGTAGATACTCTGGGGTGTGCAACGTTTAATCATTTCCCTTTCCCTGGCCTTCGTCATTATTGTTCGGTGACAACTTGTCAGGGACAGATGTTACTGGGCAATGTGGATCACGCCGGTCCGCCGCGCCGGCTCACGGAGGATCAAAACAAGAAAAAAAAAGGAAAGAAAACGGCACCTCATGCAGACGCGCGTCACTCGACTTGTGTTTAACATGTAAAGATAAGAAACATAGTGATTTTTTTTCTTTAAAAGGGATTCAGTAAAACACACATGTGAAAATGGTCACACAGGCATACTTTGAACTTGGCCAGGCTTTTGGAACAGCATCTTTGACCTTAAAATGCTTCGAAGATCTTAGGTCAATGATAGCGCTTCTTGTTCCCATGCTGTTCCATTAAATGTGCACTTTTTGTTCACACAGTGATGTTCTTTCCTTTAACAAAATAATTTCCTGTATGACCAATCCTCTGTCACAGATCATAGAATTTGCTTTGCCTGAGGTGATAGCCGTATTCCTCACGAATAATGATATTTTGATATGAAAGTGAAGATGTCTCAAGCTTTGCTTAAGGAAAGGGGTTTTTTTTTATTATTATTTACTGGATTCACTGTAGATAAAAACCTGTTGGTCCAGCACTGAGCTCTCCCACACATTCTCTCTCACACGCTCCGACTAAATTCGTTCTGGAACATTAATCTATCAGAGCATCCAGGAAAAATCATTCCCCTAATCGGCAGTTTAACTCGTGGCATGAGACTGAGTATACAGTGTTTCTCCTAGCAAAGCTGTAAATGCCCCTTGTGTAAAATCATGATTTTTTTTTTGTTTTGTTTTTTTGTTTTTGTTTTTTTGTTTTTTAAATGCTTGATTTGGGGTAGAGATTGGGTTGCTCTGGGGGGATTACTACGCGATATTTTGTGATCTTTTTATTTACATTGTACACTATTCCTATACAATGTATCTAATTCCTTTATGATACTCATAAAACCAGAGCTGCTAATCGGCGAGTAAGTCCATAAGAGACATAGAGATTGGGGACAGTTTAGTGGTTGCAGTCTGGCAGAGCGGGTCAGCCCAGGACCCCCTTGCCTCTCTGAAGAAGGATAATCAGGTCCGGTAGCGCACGCCCCTCTGTAGTCTTTGGACGAGGTCACTTGGCCTGTAGCCTAGACGTTTTATTTACCGCCGGGTGTCTCATTTGTCATAGCTAACAGACAAAGGCCAATTCGGAGACAACTATAAGCCTAACTGATGGTCTCCGGAGATGCCTGGCCATTGCCTTTGTCTCGGTCGCAAGGATTCTGCTGAATTCTCCCTGGCACCGTCCTGCCCTTTCCTGCCGACGGGAAAAAGAACCAACCAACAAGAGCAAATAACATTATGTTGTTGGGGGTTTTTTTCTGCAAAATATGCCCACAGTAGTCTTCAGGTCTCCTTAGACACACAACTTTAATGGGTTATTGATTAAATATGAATTGGGAGAACATGCGGAAGCTTGAGCAATCCACACTCATTACAAACTACCTCGCTGGTGGGAGAGCGTCGCCCGGTCGATAACGGATTAATTGCATTCCTCCAGGGAGGAGGAGGAGGAGGTCGTGAGACACACACACACACACCCACTCACACACACAAATGTGTTTGGAAATGGGGCCCCGCGCTGAGGCAGCAAAAGCTAAAAACAGGCAACGCGTCCTGGATGACTCAAGGAAAAAGAAAGTTTACCAGCAAATTTTTCATTAAAAAAAAAAAAGATGAAAAAATAAAGACCTGCTTTACCTGTTTAAGTACTCTGTCGTCAATCAGTTTAGATTTTTCTCATGTCTAATTATTATTTGTCCCTCTTCTTCACTGCTAAGAACCACTGACAAGGTGATGGAATGAGCAGATGCATTTCAGGTCTGACTGAAAATAACAGATGAGAGTGAAAAAAAAAAAGCAAACTTACTAACCATACAGCATGCAGCCTAGATATCTGCTATTAAAATCCGTTCATACTGTTCACTTCAACATAAAACACAACCATCTCCTTCCACTTGGTTCAACACTTACCTCCTGTTCATTAGGTCGCCTGATCCTAGCATCTTTAGCAGAGTGGAGATGTAAAAGTCATTCCTTATCTGACTAGACACGGCTGAGGATACATTTGAAGGTCATTTGTGAGCTACTTAAGCTCTCATGACTGCGCTTTGGATCAATGTGTGGTCTTTAGAGATCTGCACTGTTGCAGGTGTGAGTACAGGCGTGAATCCGGCAGACGGACGGAGGACATGGAACCCCGAAGAAAAAATCATTCAAAATCATGGAGAATCACATTGTATTAGCTGCAGGCAAAAGCACACGGATAGGGTACACTGAAAACCAGTTTGTTTATTAATATAAATATTTAAAGTTTAAAGAAGCAAAAGTGAAGCGTGGAAGGTAACTAAACAGTTAATCTTAAACTCTGTAGAGTAAATTAGCAAGTGCACAGAATTGCACAGAATTAACTTCAGAGTTGTTCTACACTCCACATACACTCACAGTGTTAAAGTTCTTTGTGAGAGAATGCTGTTTTTCCAGTACTCTAATTATGACACTATAACTCCACTTACACTTACAGTGTTACAGTTCTTTGTGAGAGAATGCTGTTTTTCCAGTACTCTAATTATGACACTATAACTCCACTTACACTTACAGTGTTACAGTTCTTTGTGAGAGAATGCTGTTTTTCCAGTACTCTAATTATGACACTATAACTCCACTTACACTTACAGTGTTAAAGTTCTTTGTGAGAGAATGCTGTCTTCCAGTACTCTAATTATGACACTATAACTCCACTTACACTTACAGTGTTACAGTTCTTTGTGAGAGAATGCTGTTTTTCCAGTGCTCTAATTATGACACTATAACTCCACTTACACTTACAGTGTTACAGTTCTTTGTGAGAGAATGCTGTTTTTCCAGTACTCTAATTATGACACTATAACTCCACTTACACTTACAGTGTTACAGTTCTTTGTGAGAGAATGCTGTTTTTCCAGTACTCTAATTATGACACTATAACTCCACTTACACTTACAGTGTTACAGTTCTTTGTGAGAGAATGCTGTTTTTCCAGTACTCTAATTATGACACTATAACTCCACTTACACTTACAGTGTTAAAGTTCTTTGTGAGATAATGCTGTCTTCCAGTACTCTAATTATGACACTATAACTCCACTTACACTTACAGTGTTACAGTTCTTTGTGAGAGAATGCTGTTTTTCCAGTACTCTAATTATGACACTATAACTCCACTTACACTTACAGTGTTACAGTTCTTTGTGAGAGAATGCTGTTTTTCCAGTACTCTAATTATGACACTATAACTCCACTTACACTTACAGTGTTAAAGTTCTTTGTGAGATAATGCTGTCTTCCAGTACTCTAATTATGACACTATAACTCCACTTACACTTACAGTGTTACAGTTCTTTGTGAGATAATGCTGTTTTTCCAGTACTCTAATTATGACACTATAACTCCACATACACTTACAGTGTTAAAGTTCTTTGTGAGATAATGCTGTCTTCCAGTACTCTAATTATGACACTATAACAGGCCGCTAAACAATTCTCCAGTCATTCTCCTCATCAACTACGGGATCCATAGATCTAATTCCAGTAAGAATAGCAATTCATTTTCAGCAATTCAATGGTTGTATCTCTGGCAAGTCTGAATTTCATTCACTATATCCAAGAGATTGTAATGTAATGCACTTTGAGGACTTGGAACACAATGAGGAATGTGCTATAAAAATGATGGGTCTACACTGTTAATTGTTAGTCTGTTCTTTACTGAAACTTACTTTGCTGAAACTTAGTTGAAGGACATTTAGAGGAGTTATTTGTGTTAAAAAAAAAAAAAACAAGAACTGAATGTTCAAATCTGTGACCATGTCAAAGCACATACATTATAAAACTAGTAAAGATTTTACTCTGGTGAGTGAAGATTCTCTAAACACTGAGAGTGTTTATATAATCTCTGGGTGTGTACAGATTACACAGCCAGAGTTATCTTAACATTGGCAAAGTTGCTGTGTGAATTAGGAAAGCTTTTTGTAGTTTTTTGTAGTTTTTAGACTGGATGATGGTGTAGACTTGTGTCTTAAGAGCATCCCAGAGTTATTAAAGTAATATTAAACGGGACTAATAATTAGTTAAAGCAAACATTGCAACATCAATTAGATAACCACAATAGCATGACATATTTTCTGAACTGTTTCTTCCACCATAAAATGTTGTAGTTTAATGAAAGAACATTGTGAACTGATGAAAGGGCGTCACTTTTGTTTGGTTCTTGAGATGTTTTACAATTCTATCCCAAAAGTTCTGTATGTCAGAGGAACTGTTATCAAAAAATATATGTCAAAAAAAAAAGAAAAGAGGATAAATATTTGGACTATCAGTAGAAATATGCGGAATAGCATGATAAATCTTCTCTTGGCCCTGATTGGTCACATTCTTGTCCTTCCCATAATGCACGGCATGCTTAGCAGAACTGGTGAGTGAAACAAAAAGATCGACATCAACAGCTGAAGTGCTATGAGTTGCGGATAATTTCTGATCAATACAGGCAACAAACAGAGTTCACAAGGTCACTGTGCTCATTTACCATGACCAATTACGCGACTGTTTAGCCGAGCGAACGGATGCTAATTGGGTTCAGTTGTAATTTCGATGCCCTTGTTCGTAATTAGGAGCTTTGATGATTAAAAATAAAATAACGATAATAATAATAATAATAATGATTATAACGTCAATCCCAGTCATATGCGCAGCCTGAATTTAACGTAATAAACACATTTTGACTGAGCTCCACGAACCTGCCATACCGTGATGCACCGCACAGATGGTTGTCATAACAACAGGTGAGCGATTGTGCTGCAGGAGGTGACACTTGGTTAGGGAAAATAAGGACACCGCTGCTCTGTTACCGCACATCTTTTGGGCAAGGACAGCATCTCTCACAACAAAAACGTGACTTAGTGACACCATCGCCAGACGTGTCAAAAATAAATAAACAGATAGATAAATAAATAAATAAAACAAAAAAAAATGCTACTGAGAGTGATATTCAGAATGACAGTCCTTTAATTTTTAAAGATAGTGACCGTGTTTTTAAACTTGTCAAAATTTCAGTTTTGTCATCTCCGGAAGTAGTGGTTGTTGTTTTCTCCATAGAAAAAAAACAGTCTCTAACAACTAGTTCCTGACTGCTCCTCAACTTCCACACAATACTAAAGAGTTTGCAACTGCTCCTCAACTTCCACACAATACTCAAGAGTTTGCAACTGCTCCTCAACTTCCTCACAATACTAAAGAGTTTGCAACTGCTCCTCAACTTCCTCACAATACTAAAGAGTTTGCAACTGCTCCTCAACTTCCTCACAATAATAAATAGCATCTAACTGCTCCTCAGCGTCCACACAATATGTAATATCTTCCAACTGCTCTTCAACAGCTACACAATATTAAAGACCGTCTTACTGCTCCTCAACGTCCACATTAAATAGCATCTGACAGCTCTTCAGATTGCTTGCAGCGAGCCATAATCTTAAAATGTTTACTCATTTACACATGGTCAAACTCTGATATGTATGTAATACAAGACCTGAGGAAGACCAGGGTCCTGGGAGACTGGCTTTGGCACTGCTGCTGTACGTTTTTTGAAGGAGAGCTTGTTCTCTTCGTCACCACTTTGGAAAAGTCATACGTTAGAGTCAATCCAGGTCTTACACAACGCTGTGCACATCAGAGGAGATGACAGGTGGCAAGCCACTATAATCTAAGGCTTTAGCGCTTGGCGAATGAGCAACCAGAGCAACCAAACTGTCCTTGGCTTGGGAATGTTACAGGCCTGTAATTTCACGACAAATTGGCATGTCAGCTATCCGGTAAGTCCCCCAAGGAGAGAGAGAGGGGTTCAGGCTTTATGGTCAGGTTTAGGGAGAGGATTACTCCAGGTGAAACGAAATGGAAGTGCAGAGGCTAACAGAGCTAAATGCAGGGATAGGTACCTTAGGCCACACATTCAATAAATGGACCGCTCTTGGTGTGGGGCGGGGGGATTACTGTATATGATTCCATGCTGTGGAATATTTGCTCTGAATCTCCCCGCATAGAATGCGTCATATACAATTCATGTCATAGGTACTACACAGAGTCCATAAACAGGTATTTTTAGACTCGTATGCTATTACGGCTCAGCCACTGTTAAAATGTCCATCATAAAGTATGAATCGGGGGAAACAGTGACCCAGTTCTGAGGGCTGGTCCAAATGTGAGAGCAGTGCAGTGTATTCCAAAGGAAGCACTATCCTGATCTCTGTACACTATAGACTATGTCATATAATGAAGACCTCAGAGGACACTAAAGTATGGGTTTTAGCAAAAGTCTACAGTCAGACAGCCCAACCAGTCCTTACCTTAACAAATTGTTGTGTGTGTGTTGTGTGTGTCAGGAGTTTGGCTTTGACAATGGAATTTCATTTTTCAATGGCAGAGAGGATATACTTGGTTAAGTCCCAGCATGCCCGGGGGGGGGGGGGGGGGTGTTAACTTAAAAACAGACAACCAGAGTTCATAGGCCTGTAAAGCTACTCTGAGAGGATTCATGAGTAATCTGGAAAATGCCGAACACGACTCAGTAGTGTGACATCAAAAGGTTATAGGTAAGTGGAATCAGAATCCAAGAATCAGACAATGGTTCATACCAACAGTATGCAATGGCAAAATGGGGGTTGCCAGACCACATGATTAATGTGGATAAAGGCACACCCTCTCCAAAAAGCTGGTGGCCAACATGTACTCAGCCCATTTTTTCAGCCATTTTCACTGTGTTTTTACAGACATGATAAGAATGACTAGTACTGATATGCTGCATGTTGGGAACTTGTTCTAATCAGTCATTTTTCAATCACATAGCCCCATACCATCATAAAGTGATTTATACCTGACACGTGTGTGTTTTCCATATTTTTGGATGTATGAAGTTCACATTAGCTTAGAGAGATATAGATATAGGCAAGGACAGTAATGTAAAGAACTTTCTTGACTGAAGCTGATATTCATGTGATATCATTCACAAATAAACGGCAGGAAAGATCTCTTGCTGGATTCCAGTGTGTCAGGGGGGTTATATTTAGACCAGAATGATTGTCGAGTTACAGGGGGAGAAAAGAGCACAAACACTATGACTACCGTCGTATCCCTGTTCCCACACTTCAGCTTTCTGCACCTACATTACCATTCTCTGAGCTGCTCTAATATATCGCTTTCAAATAAACTGGAATCAACCGTAAATGTCCTTTTTTCCAGCTGTACAAACCACTTATTATTCAATTCTTAGATATTTATAGGCTTGTTCAGAGACTACTGTAATGCAGGTCATGACCATAGCAATTGTCTGTTAAATTCTGATCCATCTGACAGTCAGTACGAGTCAATACAAGAGGCATGATTTAAACAGAAATGTAAATTCCTCTCACTGTGCCTGACGTAGTGAAGGTGTTTGACTTGTGAAAGTTAAGCAGAGGAAAAACGGACATGAAAATGAACTCAGAGACAGGAGAGGTGTTAATGAGACAAACCCCTGTGTATACAGCGACGTCTGAGAAGGCATGCCGCTACATTGATCAGAGCAATTAGAGACTACAATAACAGCAGTTAAGAAGGTGGGAATGATGAAAACTCTATAACATATAAGTATGCTTAAAGAACAGAGTGGCAAATTCATTAACAATCTCAGCAAATGCCAACAAATAGATCAGAATGCTGAGCCTAACAATCGTAAAACAACAGGAGAGCTGTATCAAGATGTAAGCAAGGGTTTGGAGTGTGATGTGTGAATAATGTGAAGCAGTAGTTTCCTAGAGACAGGTCCAAAGTTTATGTGTGCAGTTGATGATTCATCTAATGTCCTGTTCCCAGCTCTGTCCAACAAAGCTATGGAAGGACTGACCAATGGCAAAAGACAGACTGCCCTTAAAAAGAACACTGTCTATACTATGAGAACATCTGGAGGGGACAGGATTTGTGTTAGCATGCATGTAAAACTAATTGCCTATGTAAGATATGTCAGGTTCATTATTGCATGTTTTCGCACCATAAGCTGATCAGCTTCATTAAGTGATGTAATGTACATAGAGAAGAGTTCTACTTGCACTACATTACCCATAATTCCTGAAATACCCCTCTGTCACTGGCCATCAGTGGCCAACATAACATGGGTGTGCAACCAGTTGCTTTCTGCTGAATCCTCATCTACAGCTGACAAACATAGCACAACTGGACGCTGTGTGAGACAGTACCTTGGGTAGATAAGATCCCCTAAAACCTTGTTCCATTTAAAAATAAAAGACCTTTTTTGCTTTAACTGGCATGACTCCTGACTTGTGGGTAGCCACATTAATCCCACTCTGAGTCATTGTGCTAATTGTCCATGGAAGTTCAATGGAAACTGCTTATAGTGAGCACGTCTGTCTGGGTATAGTAATCAGTATTAATTTTTTTTTTTCTTTTTCTTTATCTCTCATGCAGATTACCATCTAATTGAGATTTGTACATTTATTACATGATTATAAAGTAATGAAATGGACAGCATCACTATTTATGGAATTTTATGGACTCTTTCAAAATACAGTAGGCTTACAGCTGTTTCAAACGCTTTTCAAATTACAGTACCGTACAGATCAAATTACTGAACTGTGTGTAATTCAAATACACTATGATGCAGTACAATACTGTATGTAAAATATAGCTTATTGTATTTCAAATTATAATTAGGCGATAGCCTAAAATGTAAAAGTATTGTAAGTAGACTACTTGATTACTATAAGCAAATTATACAGTACTGTTCTTGTATAGGACTGATTCTGTCCCAAGCTTTTTGATCCATAAAAGCTGTTGATCAGTATGACTGTGATCAATATAAGCATTTCCACTGTATATTGATGAAAAACATACGTCTGGTTAACTGCGTCTTTGTCTGTCTGATTCCTTTCTTTTACTGATTTCAATTTTGTTTGTGTGTGTGTGTGTGTGTGTGTGTGTGCGTGTGTGTGTGTGCATGTATTGGTATCTTTCTGGGGAATGGTAAATCCCCAGTAAAATAGCATAATCTGAAAAAAGTAGGACAGCACAATCTAAAAAAAAAGCATGCTGGTCCCCACGAGGAGAACAGCGATTTTCTAAGCTATATTGTTGTCACTGATAAGACAAAAAGTGTCAAAACACTTCTTTGGTTAGGGTCAAGGTTAGGGTTAGGGATAGGTTAGTATTTTTTAGTTACAGGATAATAGGAGTCAACAGGAAGTCCCCACTAGGATATGAGTACCAATGAGTGTGTGTGTGTGTGTGTGTGTGTGTGTGTGTGTGTGTGTGTGTGTGTGTGTGTGTGTTTGGGGGGGGTGTCCGTACCTTTGGCTCATTCCTTGTTATCCTCAACTCTCTTTCCATCCACTGACCCCCTCTGCCCACAAGGTGTGAACTTTCACACTTTCCCTGTCATCACCCATTCCCTCTACTCTCAATGTGACATTGAGCAGCTCCCTGCAAACCAAAGGGCTCTCCGCTTACTGCTACAGCTCCCTGCAAACCAAAGGGCTCTCCGCTTACTGCTACAGCTCCCTGCAAACCAAAGGGCTCTCCGCTTACTGCTACAGCTCCCTGCAAACCAAAGCGCTCTCCGCTTATTGCTACAGCCTCAGCAGCCTCTCCACCTCGCCTCGCTCCAGATGAGGAGTTTTACGGCCACACACAGGGCCGGGAGGAGGTGCCCCCAGCCAAACAGACCGTGGTGGCTTCATCTGAGAAGCGGTAAATTCGGCCGGCGCCTTGGGAACGTCTCCAGACGTGGCTTCGAGGGAGGGAGAGAGGGAGAGAGGCGCTGGCCAAAACCATGGGGTCAGCAGGTAATAAAAGGCAGCCGTTTTCATGGGCCCCCACCCTGCCGCGAAGACCTCCCACTCTACTCCAAGTCATTAACTCCTCTTTATTGCCGGGGCAACGGAGCCCCCATAATCCCTCCGTGCTACCTTCACCTGACCTTCCAAGTGCCTCAGGAGAGACAGAGAGAGAGAGAGAGAGAGAGAGAGAGAGAGAGAGAGAGAGAGAGAGAGAGAGAGAGAAAGAGGGTGAAGGGTAGGGGTCTTTTGTCACGGTCGCAGTTTGACAGTGTATCAGCTTTATAGCGGCCAATCCGTGGCAAAACTTCAGCCTGACTTGGTCAAAGAGCTGGCAGTTTCCTCCTGGTGTCCTCATAATATGAATTCAGTCATGACTACACCTCAGCGTTCATGCTGTTTGCATTCTAACTCAGCTCTCTCCTCAGTGATTTGAGGGCTGTTAGGAATTAAAGGTAATTTCTCTCTTCTTCTTCCACTTTGTAAGTGAAATTTACCTGGGAGATTTGTGCATCCTTTCTGCAGAACAGCAACACACTGTAGTTCACTGACACTGACTACAGACACCTGAAATGGAGAGCTCAGGTTTACTAATATTTAGACTTAATAGTGTCTTGATTAAACAGAAATAATAATTCTGAAACGTCGAAAGACAGTAATGTTAACTAAAAAAAAAAAAAGAATTTCTCTCCATTAATAGCTCCCCACAGTTCCTGCACTTGTGTTAATTTTTCATGTGAGACTTCACCATCTTATCCTGCTTGCATCAGTCTCAGTCTCCCATGGCATGGTTTCTCAGCAAGAGCTGTCTCCACTCTGCCAGCGCGATAAAACAAGATTATAAGACCCACAGTGCCTTCAGAGGTTCACTGAGGCTCCTCCATTGGTATCAGAGACACTGCAGGGGTTTGGCCTGAAATTAAAACCCTACCAATACTTTTGAGAACATTTCAGCCTGTCAATTAAGGCAAACGTGATAATGACGTAGCTCTCTGTGGGTGGTATCTCACGTGCTATAATCGCCACACACACACACACAAAAAAGCTGTAAACAAAAAAAAAAAAAAAAAAAAGAAACTCTCAGCTCTCTTTCATGTCACAACACGGTCTCCTCACAGCGCAGACACTGTGTGATAGTCTGTGTCCATCGTGTTCTTCTAACATTTCTCTCTCTCTCTCTCTCTCTCTCTCTCTCTCTCTCTCTCTCTCCCTCCCTCCCTAACTCCCTCACACGCACACGCACACGCACACGCACACGCACACACACACACACATTCACTCATTCATTCACACTCTCCCACTCACGTTCACACACACACACACACACAAATTCATTTGCTCCCTGTGATCTCTCTCTCTCTCTCTCTCTCTCTCTCTCTCTCTCTCTCTCTCTCTCTCTCTCTCTCTCTCTCTCTCTCTCTCACTCTCACTCTCACTCACACACACACACACACATTCATTCACACTCTCACACTCACGTTCACTCACACACACACACACACACATACACACACACACACACACACACACACAAATTCATTTGCTCCCTGTGATCTCTGGCGAGACACATGTTTGAGCAGATCCTCGAGCGAGGAGGTATACGTAGACAGCCATAGGGTTGACTAGCCCGATTTGCCGGTGGCATTATTGAATTGGATGGGAGTGCTGACTCTTATATCTCTTTTACTAAAAGAATCCAGCCTCCCACGCCGACAATATCAAGCTGTAGTTACGGTTTTTCATACACGTTTTTCACAATGCTTATGTTTAATGTACAACTAGTACTCACGTTTATTTGACGATTTAATTTGATTGTGACGGCTCCGAAGTCTTGCTTGTGTGCCTGGAGGCGAATACGGTTATGACCTGTTTTTTTAAGGAAAGAGAGAAAAGAGGGAGAGGGGCACGTCATATGAATCTAAAATTTGTCGTTGGATTCCGGGGATTATTGCCTAAGTCTCTTATCATATCATAAATGGATGGATTGGTTGAAATCCGATCAAATAAAACACTCTATCAGCCAGAAAATTCTGTCCGCGGTCCATATTTGGGGCTCTGTTCTGTCAAGAGTATAATCCCTTTTTTAACACATCATTTTGTTTATATGCATTTGTGCTCACTCTCATCTTGAAGAGTTACTCCACAGAGCTACTAGTTACTAGGTTTCCGGGTATCTGCGATCAGTCAAGTACAATCTTTGGCAACCTAACATTCAAAATCGAACACTTGCATAATGTTTAGTAGGCTAAACAAAGGACTTGCTGATTCACAAAGTCTTCTTAGGAGTGTTGAAGAATGCCGTAGACTAGAGTCAAGTAGTTGCTGACAGTTGTTTCAGTCCAAACACGGCCGCAATCATCAGACAGTTTTGATAGTGTTCACCAGTGCCAGTGCTACTTGTATTTATGCGTGCGTCAAAGCTTTTAGAAAGTTTTAAGCTTTTATGGTTTTATTGTTTGTTTGTTTTGTTTTGTTTTTCAGTTCAGAGACATGAATTTAAATGTGTGTTTCGAGAGACTGCCAAATCATATCCATCAAAAATAATTATGCGTTCGCCCTCCGCGAAAAAAAGTAAAATAAAAAAAAAAAAAACTGAAAAGTATTACTGATCATACCCCCGTGCTAGGATTATGCCACTATTACGATTCAAATATCCACGTATGATCATTTCATATATTTCAGCATTGAACTGGATGAATCTGTGATATACTAAATATATTAGACAGGCAGAGGGACAGACATATGATAGATAGATCGATAGATAGACAGATAGATAGCGCCTTCAGGAAATATTGTGAAAGTTGAATGTATTTATCAGACAGAGCTCACTATATCCTCCTTTTGCTGATGTAGAACAAGCTTGATGTATTTCATATCGCATGCTCATATTGCATGAGAAATGCGCCTTTAATTGCCAAACTACTGTTATTACTTCACTGGTATTTGGCGTTGTCTCTCATAGACTGTTGCTTATATAGGCTTTCGTAAATGCCATTTTGTCATTAATGTCAGTGTTAGAGGAAAACCACTATAAGTTAATGTGTGGCTGCCTCCACCCGAAAAAAAAAAAAAAACTTTGTCAGTTGTTGTGGGTGAAAGGAACCACAGCTCCCTCTGGAGGTCAAATGAGGAATAATTTATTGTTAAGAAGATTGGGTCAGACTAGTGTTCGCAGCTGCTCAGGATCACGGCGAAGTTATTAGTTTCAGGTGTGTAGAATTTCGAGGCGTGTGATTGGTCGTTTATCATACAGTGGTTGATCTGAATTGAGATCGCTGGTGATTGATTGCTTCAGACTTAGGGTTACATGTAGTACAGTGTTGAAGTTTGGATAGCGACCCCTTAAAGCAACGTTCAAACCATAAACATTTAAATTAGGCCATGGATAAAAGCGACATTTCAGTTCTTTAGGAGGAGGGCTAAAGAGCGAGAGAAAAGATTGAGATATGTTTAAGATATCCCTCATAACAGATCCTAGATCAGTTTAGTCTTAACTGTAATGGGGATGTAATGTAAGAATCTTCAATAAACTGGGAATTGTTCTCTGCCTGGATACAGTGTACCAGTGGCTGGATAACTACACAGTGACAGACAGAGCTGTGTTTAGCAGCAGGGAAGTGGTAAAAAAAAAAAAAAAAAGAGAAAGAAATCATGGCATAATGCAGACACTTTCATACAGCTATGGTGAGTGTGAGCTCTCCACCAGACAGGCTCGTTCACTGTGGAGACGGAGACGCAGGGAACCAGCCTTCGCAGCATGTCGACATTGAGTCACCATGAACCAAATGCAGGGGCTGGACTTTCCACACGGCATCTGTCCATGCTGCATTTCTCATGAAGTGAAGTCTGTTTTTTGTTTTGTTTTGTTTTGTTTTAATTCCTGTTGTGATTATATCTGGTTTTGCAGCCTCTGTTTTTAGTTACCCTACGTATGTGTCGGGATGATGTTGCTGGTTTTGATGGTTTGAAACAATCAGAGGTTGTGGTGACACCTGTACATATGTCTGTAATAAACTTTTTGTCTGTTTGTCTGTCTGTTTGTTTTTTAGAAGGGTACGAGAAGTTGATTGCTGGGCTCCGATATTATGCCTGGAAATGATGATGTTTTTGCAAACAATAAGAAAAAATATTTGAGCATGTCTGGGTATTTTACATTTCTCTCTGTCTCCTCGCGTATATTTTAGGGAATGACAGAGAACGGTGAGGGGGAAAGAGTATTTTGAGACTCACTTTTTATATTCTGACACACGACATATTTGCAATGTTTAGAATATATTTGGTTGTCAGCACAACTGAGTTCTCCAGATCTGTTCTTGTACTTTGTGTGTGTGTGTGTGTGTGTGTGTGTGTGAGTGTGTGTGTGTGTTTCCTTAAACTTGCATATATTTTTGAATAGTTACTCACTCTTGCTTACATTGAATTTTACAGTATAGAGGTTTAGTGCTTGCATGTCTGAATGTGTGTGTGTGTGTGTGTGTGTGTGTGTGTGTGTGTGTAAGGAACTAGCTGACATATGGCAGTGATTTGGAAACACAGAAATAGAAATACACATGCACATTCCTGGGAAATCCCAGAGGACACTGGGACTGATGACGGGTTTGTTAGTGACAAACAATGATGTCACACCACAGTGACATAACCAGTACTGTTTTAGATGAATAACACACATGAACCCACACTCCTCTCCTCCTTTCAAAGGCAAAAAAATAAATGAATAAATGAATAAAAAGCAGCCAAGGAACTGTAGATTTGAGAGGTCATGATCTGACAATCTGTTTTAATCTAAAATGTACATCTTTAAGTTATACATTATAGATACATACATTATAGATAAGCTATTGAAGGCTTAAATGACAACCCTACGGGTTTGCATTACAAATATGTGTTATTCACATACATTTAAAGCTTTCCAAACAAAACATTCAAGTTACAATATCGCAGAGTGACTGAACTTGGTGCTGTGGTCAGTAAAAGGGCACTGTTTAAAAATACATAGACGTTAAAAGTTCCAGGGTTACAACCCGACAGAAGCAGGAGGATCTCAGAGGGATGTGAGGAGAGGGCCAATGAAAAAGGTTCATTATGAAGCATTTTTGGCACGTCTTCTACAACTGGAACTGAGTGTGGTTCAACACACACACACACACACACACACACACACACACAAAGACAGTCACTTGCCGCAGTCCAGAACTGATCTCTACTACCCCGGTCGGTGTTCACTGTGGCTGGCGGCTAGAACCAGCGTAGGGGGTTTGATTTATGGACAGGAGCATGGAAATAAAACGCATCACTGATTATAACAATAGATTTCTTCATTTTGTTTGTTTGTTTATTTGTTTGTTTTTTAATAAACGCAGTGTCCAGCAGTTTCGCCAAAACTCAGTGCAGAGACCAGAGAGGTGGAAAGAGGATCTTACCATGTGAAGTGAACTGGGCATGCTGTCCCTGGGGCAGCTTATGAAACAACCTCGACAAAACACACTGAGGCTTTTTCAATATGGAAAAAAAGTCTGACAGTAAAACACAGCCTATGTATTCAAGCACATGTGCACGCACACACACACACACACACACAGACACACAGACACACACAAACACGCACATACATACACACAAATGTGTACGCGCAGACACATGTACACATACACACTCTAAGGTCCTGAACAGGCAGCTGATCAGTCATTGGTTTCCATACACTCCTCTAGAGTATACTATACATCAACAGAAAAACACGAGACGACATATGAAGGCTGGACATCCCTACTGTTCAATGGCTTTCCAGATGAATATCACTGTCTGTTTGTCTCATACATGTACACACACACACGCACACACACACACACACACACACACGCACACACATGCATTGCATTGCTCTCTTTCTTCCTGCTCCGTTGCGGGCACCTGTTCCTGCCTTCTCTCCGTGGGAGCTCTTCATCTCTGTCTTCCTCGCATCTGCGTCTGATCGATGAGAGGGCACGACAGAGGTCTCCAGCCGACAGCGCTGTGTTTTATTTCCACACCCATCGCCCCAGCAACCGGAGGGGGGGGCCCCCCCCATCTCAGAAGCCTGAAGATGACACCTACAGATGGGACACAGCAGGTTATGGATGGTGTCCATTTGTCAAAGGACTCCTGACAAAGTCCCCAACTGCACACTCAACTCCCTGTGTGTGTGTGTGTGTGTGTATCTTTTGGGTAACATTGTCCCTTTAGTCAGAGCTGAATGAGTGAAGCTCAAACCTTCATCGGGTACATGTGCAGTTGCCTAAATAAACACCTGAAAATGTGTGACTTTTATTTTGACGACACCAAAGATAATTGCATAACATTTAATGAGGCCTTGGGAAATTTTTGCCCCATCAGTAGAAAATGTACAGACGTTAAGGTGTTTGTGTGAAGTTTTTAGAAACTAAATCATGTGTAATCTCTTGCATAAAGTGCTTCTGTCAAAGATGAGCTACCCCTCGCAAGAAGGTGCTCATAAAATTAAAACAAAAAACATTCACTTTCATTTTTTCTTTAACTGAGAGGTATTTATGTTTCTCAGTTTAACATGCAATTGGTAATGTTGTACTAGATGGAAATTATAACAATTTCTACTTCATATTTAGCATTGATAATGCATTGATAATGTAGTTCCCTGACAGTCCGTAAAACATTGCATTGACTCCCATTTTCAGTGTAATGTGAAAGCTCACTTTTAATTGATTCTAACGTGGTCTCATTCACAGCCACTTTAATTCAGACAAGTCCTTACTAAAAGTGTAATTTGTGGTTATAATTAATGTTTTTTTCCCATGTTTGTCAGAATTTGTGTGACCAAGTTATATGTCTGTTTCTAAAATTCCATGTCCAGAATCTTTTAAATGTGAGAGAACCATTTGAACATATAAAACTAGAACAACGGTGATAACGCACCTGTATAAGTCAGCCATTACGGTCAATATTATTTCCCCAAAAAACACAGAGCCAAATTAATGAGATATTGATGTTGCTATTCAAACATCATAGGAAATTAACTAACTTAAAACATTGCTCTGGGCAAGACCATATCAATTACATTCTGTTTACTTTTCACCGTTCAGTGGAATTATCCAGATCATGAAATTAATTGGGTTTAAAATTGTGTGTGCGTTTGTGTATGTGTGTGTGTGTGTGTGTGTGTGTGTGTAGAGTCTGCAGAATATTGTTCGGATAATTGATGGCCAGAGGGGAAGGGAGTTTGCATACTCCTGTCTGAACAGCTAATAAAGACTGAAGCATTTGACTGAAATCAAGGAACATCGTAGACCTAACGGGCCGGACTCAGAATAGAGTTCATTTTTTAAGTACTCATGAGCGCTACAAAACCCTGCGTCCACATTCCTAGACCCAACTTTTAAATCTCACATGTCTGCCTCCTTATGTATCCAACAGTTAACACGGACTAACACACAGACCACCAACGCAGACCACGAATGACTGGTAACACATTCTTTTTTTTTTAACTAGCAGTGGGTCCCACCTGTAGCCTCAGCCCTCCGATCCCTGATCAGAGAAAGTGAACTGCCAGTAGACTTTGACAAAGGTACTTAAATGCATCACTGATGCGGGATCAGTTCTTAAAGCATAGGTTTTAGTCTATCCCATTGTTTACCTAGTTCTCCACCATTTCACAGCCAGTCAGGCATTTGGAGAAAGAGTACTGATAAAGTAAGTGAGATAAGTGTGAATAAATGAGTGCAAAAAACACTGAGAGAAACAGTATATATCAGCGAGTTTTTTTTCTCACTTAGCACTGTTTCAAATTCTCTAAAGTCAGAGTAAACTACTTTTTACAAAGCACAAACTCACAGTCTCGTCATGGGTTGAGTCACAAGCCTGTTCAAATTACGGAAATCATAACTCGAGTTGAACTAGAGTCACCAGGAGTTTCACCCAAAACCAAATGGCAATTTTTCATGTAAAACCGTAGCTACGTCTCAGCATTGTTCTGGAGAAAAAGTTCAAAGCTTTTTTCATGTGTATCCCTGTACTGAACAGCATTTTAATTCTGCTCTCCGTTTCTGTCGACTTTTTCTTACGTCTTAGTTCCTTTAGGGGTTTGTTTTTTTTCAAACTTGTTTCTCAGACACCCAAGATTAGAATAAAGCCCCCCTGGCGCTGGGCCTTTAGTGTGTATGGATCAAAGTTTACAATGTGCTGTGAAAAGTAACTGTTCTCCTCAAAAAAAAAAAAAAAAAGAGCGTATCTTCATGGCACATTTCAGTTACCGCGAGCAGGTTAGGTGAAGAGACAGGCTCCAATGAAATGATGTAACACAACACACATAAAATAATAATTTAACAGCTTGAACTCTAGACTTTAAGAAGAGAGTGGGGTTATCTTCACCCTTTGCGTCAGTAAAATCACTCTGACCTATTTATTCCGTTTGATGGATGGACCCGAGTCTTCAGAGCTGCCTGATTATCTTTCCAGGAGCCAGAGACGATCAGCAGCTCATCAGATGTGGCAGGTGGCCAATAAGAGATTTGATTGGGGTTTGCCACTGCGCCGCACTGGTGCCGAAAAGTTCACATTAGCATTGTGAAGAAGCACCAAATACACCTGTTCCCTCTCTCCCTCTCCTCACAAAGGTGTGGGGAGGTGTGTGTGTGTGTGGGGGGGGGGGGGCAAACTGGCAGAGAGGAGCAGAGCATTACATTCTCTCCTCTCTGGTTTTGAAGTCTGACAGAGAAGAGGAAAAAGGAGGGCATCTGGCCAACAATTTATTTCCTGATTCTCTGAAGTTTCCTTCATATATTTTTTCCCCTCCTCCTCTTCCCTGCAAACAGAGGGAGTGTTTTTTTCTGTGCCTCGGCTCACATTTCCAAAGCCTGGCCTGTGCTTTCTGTCAAGGCTGATGGTCTAATTGCACTTCAGACAGGAGCGCTATTGACAGGTGGCTCATTAGCAAATACCGTGTTGGAGAATTGAGGCATTGCAGTATTACAACAGTTCCTCAGCATTGTTTATCACTTTATTTATTTATTTGCTTGTTTGTTTTTATTTATTTATTTATTTGACGCAAGCAGAGAGTTCAGAAACAGAGGCCCCTAATGATGTCTCCAGTTCTGTCCTTCCAGGGATGCGGTTGCCATGGACACGGAGGTGAAGGGTCATGAAGTGAAGAGAGTTGTCTGGGAGATTTACAGCTTCCTTTCTTAGCTTCAGAATGCCTGAGAACACATGGGAACTAAAAAAAATATATATATATGTATAAATATGATCGATAAAAATATGAGGTCAGGAAAAGCTAAAAGCATCCATATTATGATTTTAAAAAGTAAACTACAAAAAAAAAATATTTTGATCTTTGTTTGAGAAAATGTGTTGACATTTGAGATCATTTTGGGAAATCAAGCCGTGAGGGGGCGTGTCAAAACAAATGAGGAGTATGTCAGAATAAATGAATCTCTGCCTGACTTCTGAGAGAGATGAGAGAGTCACTCTATACACTAAGAGCGGATTCTGCATCCCGCTCCACAGGCTGAAAAGCTGTACTTGCATTTAGATGGTGGAAATTTCTCTGTTCTTATTTCCCAAATGAGTGGATTATCTCTGACTTGTTATTACTGCAGTCACATGAAGTTTTCTACCAGCTTAATTGAGCTTTGGTTTAATACAAAGCAAGGAGGTTCACAAAAGTTCTGATATTGAACAAGTTATGGAGATACAGCTGACAAACTTATTGATACCTCAGCATAACACAACACTGGCTGTCTAAACAGTATGTGTACTCTCATGAAGTGGTGAACAGAGAACATATGAAACTCTCATGAAGTGGTGAACAGAGAACATATGTAAACTCTCATGAAGTGGTGATCAGAGAACATATATAAATATGCAATCCATACACAGTAAATCTGTAAATCCTTTTATTTGAATAAAACAGCACAAGCAGAATCTTCAGAAAATGACACGCCTGCGCATCAAGGCAATACAATCTATTTTAACAAGGTCATTCTTCTCAAAATCTTGTTTTTTGGGGGATATTTTGTGACTTTTCATGTGAACTTACATGTGTGCTCTTTATAAACAAGCTCACATCATGGGCAGAGCCAATCTGATTGGACAAGAGAATCTGGGCATGTGGACAGCTCCTTCATATCAGTGACCAATGAGGAAGCAGCATGCATCTTACTGACTTTTCTTTTTTTTTTTTTTTGAATACAGGATTACAAAATATGAAGTACAACAATGCATCACAATGAAAACAAGACAAACTAACAAAATGGAAAAGACAACAACAACAATGACATCAACAACAACAACAAAAAATAGACAAAAAAAAAGCAAAGGGAAACAACAAAAAAGGAAAGGAAAAAAGAAAAAAAGAAGAAAGGAAGAAGGAAAAAAAGAAAAAAACACAGGGTTGTTGAAGCATATAAGAGGCGAAAATAACTAAATAAATAAAAGTTGAAAAGAATAGTAATGTTAAGGGTCATTTGTGGGGAGAGGGATCAGTGTTGGAGGTGGCATAGAAAAGGGGACCAGGTGTCTTCATGGGATTAAATGTTGTTTTTCAAGTTTCAAGTGTTATTGTCATTTACTAAATAACAATGTGGACATCATTATCAGAAATGAAATTCTTGGGCTCGGGGGCCAGCTCAACTTGCAAAGTGTAGCAGTTAAATAAAAATAATAATAATGAAAGAACAATAAAGGTAAATATAGGGGTAATATAGGGGTAGGGGTAATAATTTTTCAGAGATGTGGTAAGTTTCTCTAGATTTGAATGGTCTATTAGTAGGTTGAGCCAATGAGCTATGGATATCTTGGTTCTGTCTTTCCAGCTCAGTAATATGGTCTTTTTGGCAATGGTTAGCGATATTAATATGAATGATTTGAGATGTTTCGGTGTGTGTAGCGTAGAGACTTCGCCAAGTAAAGCTATGATGGGGCATAAGGGGATGCTGAGGCTAAGGATCTCAGATAGCCTGACCTCATGACCTCCGACCAAAGGTTTTGGACGTGTGGGCAGAGCCGGATGGCATGAAAGGAGCTTGCTGCTTACCGACTTGTGAATCGATCATCAACAACTTATTTGCATTTAAATGTTTTCACAACACATCACAGATTCTTACCTCAGTACACGCAGGTCTCACTGGCTGAAACTCGCCAAGCAACAATAATCCCACGTAAATGCTATTTTGGAAGAAGAAAAGTTTCAAGTGAGACAGCGAAGAGAGAGTAAAGATCCCTAGTGATAATATGCTGGCCATCAAAAGCTAGAATTCTCGTTCTATTAATACCATAATATTATAGTACTAATTCTATAATGACACATTACCCACAGTAACAACACAACAAAACTACCACAATGATGCCATACCACTGAACGCTATAATCGTTTGGTAATGATTAAAGCGCAACGCTGTGTGGTTGCTGATTGTTGTTTTTGCAGTTGGCGATAAAGAAGTCTTCCTCCTCGCTCTCTTTTCGGTAATGAATCTTCCACCGTGCTCTCTGATTCACCCCAGTCTGTTTCATAAATGCGCCCCGAGGCAAATTTCTGCACTTCTGCAGCAAAGTGACAGTAATGGCGTTTGTTTCCCCGGCATCTTGGTCATTAAAAAGGACTTAAGGGACCCTACTCCGGCAGCTCCCCTAACGATTCAGCCGCGTTGCCCAATCGTATTACAGCTATATTGATGCAGCTTATTATGCACTGTTCTCTCAGTGTGCACCCCCCCCACCCAAAAAACAGCCTTTAAAAAAACATCAACCAATAAGGGGGCCCTCCACACCACTTATGAGGATGAATCTCTGTGATTTCAGTAATTTTATATTCCTCCGTTCAAGGATCTAATGATAATCTTTTTTCTCTCTCTGTATCTACTCTATTTTTTTTTTTTTCTTTTTTTTTTAATTCCAGAAAATCTGATCATCTAATTTTCAGCTTTGAAATATATTGGAGGCCCAGCCGGCCCAGAGCTGGGTCTTATAGACTATTCTAACCCGTAATCTATGAGATACTTCCCTCAAAAGACCTTCCCCGCCTTTTGGAGGAAGGTTAGATAATGCCATTGAGCCTCAATCTAAATAAATCTCTGTAATAAGGAAGAATACCTGCCTGGCCTCGTATTAGCCTAGCCCAATACGAAGAGCCTAGCTGGAGCATTTGGGGCATGCCATCACTGCTGGGGTAGTCATCGTCTGCGATGCTAACAGACCAAAGTCGTAAGAAATTCATTTAATATCACAATTAGCCAGACACACGAACCATCCCATTGGCCCCATTTCTCATTTTTGGATGGCGGAGCCTAGCGTCTCGGTAACTCAGCTTTCCACCGATTTGAATTAAACATGGTAAGAGCATCATTTTACGGAGACCAAGATGTGCTGGGGCAGATATGTACTCCAGCTACTGTGCAATGCACACATCAGGAGCAGAGAGCTAAGACTGGGCCTAAAATATCTAAACAACCCTAAAGAGATAAGTATTACATCTGTTTTCTAATAGCCTGACGTAAAATTCAAACTTTCCGTGAGCAAACTTGGATCTTCATTTGCCTGGAGCACTGAGGTAGCCGGACAAGTTACATTTGATAATAATGATATAGTTATTTATATTATTTCACAAATATATATATTTATATTTGAAATATAAATTGTTTGGCAACAACTACTCCAGGAGGAGAAATGTGATAACAGCTATGGATAAAAAAAAAAAAAAGGAAAAGAAAAGCTTGTTTTGTGAGAGCTATTGAATCACAAAATTCAGTTTAACCTGAGCATAATCCTGACGAGAAAAAAAAATTGTCTGAGTATGTCTGAGGATCTAAATTCAGGCCATAATCTTAACATAACACCACTAACTGTTTCACTGTGTTATTGCTAAATATCATGAGCTATTCACAAGACTAAACAAGCAGTAGCTGACCTCCATACAACTTTAGTTTGATCACAAAAAAATCCCTACTGTTACCACTTCAGTGCCAAACGCATCTATTGAGAATGAGGGAACTTTACCCACCCAAAGAGTGCGTAGGCTGAGATATGGGTTTTCTTTCGCAACAAACGGTCCTTTCTACGGACTGTAATACAGCCCACGGCAGACTCCCCCGCTACTTTACCCGTTTATTCCAGCTGCAGGACATTAATCAGCACCAACAACACGATTTTATTTTTATAAATAGCTGCGCCGAATCACTGGTTGCAATAAACACAGTAAACCTCGTTACTGTAGACTAATCTGTTTTCCATAACTTCCTTCTTTTTTTTTTTAAAGCCATAAATGGTAAATGATGAAATATGGTACTATGAGCAGAAGCCCCTCAGTTTGGTAAAGCCCCTGGTGCCGATTTGTTGCCTAATGAAACCATTATCTTGACAGCACTAAAGTTGATACCAGCAAGAATTACACGTGGATTAGTGGAGAGAACATTGAGTTAGGAGCAATGGCGTAATAAGATCTCGGAATCCTGTGAATATTGATTTTTCCACTCGAAGGGAGTTCGGAAAATCAGATGAAGGCAGTAGAGACGACTACTTTTAGAGCCGAAAAATCTGTTTGTCAAAGCGTAATGCGTAATGTGGAAATAATGGTTTTAGTCGGAGCTCTGGTGGACCCCTCCACTTAAATGCGGTTAGAGAAATAAACGTTTTCCAGCACTCGCTGCCTCCCATGTACCGTCGCACTGAGGTTTTGTACAGGAACCGGGATATGCAAAATATCATTCTTCTCTTTTGAATAGCAGCTGCACTTCTGTGAATGTCTTCTATAGATAACTAAGAAATTGTTGGCCATAGACATAATAAATTGTCGTTGAGTCTATTTAAATAAGCAGTGACATCTACGTCTGATCTTGAAATACGTTGTCATGTTCACATATGGCGACAAAATAACTATTACAAAAACTGAACCTCTGCATGCATCTCCTCGATCCTGTGTTATTGTTCCGCTTCACGTCATCAGTTTTTTCATCACAGTAATTCCCCTACTACAGCAGACCGTACAGTTAATGAGAAACGCGTCAACTGGGTCAATTTTGAACTCATGATCCTGTAAGACCCACTGAGTTGGACAGGTACCGACGGAACCTGATGTTGTTTCCGACTCTGTAGAGCTAATTAGCCTGTTGCATTAGCGTTCCCTGGTTTTTGTTTGTGTGTGCTCTCTGTGTTGATCACGTATTACTTTGTGCGCGTTCTTCATCTGCTCTCGCCCACAATGCATGGAAAATCGGTAAACAAATTCTCATTATGAGATGCTAATGAGGGGAGGCGAAAAGAGAGAGAGAGAGAGAGAGAGAGAGAGAGAGAGAGAGAGAGACTCAGTGTTCCAATGCCCCCAGTACATGCTATCAGTGTTCCTGCCAAACTCCTCAGAGGTCGAGTCCCTCTCGTTCCTCCCCTCCCTTCGGCAAGAGTTTCTCAAGTGAATCACTTACTGTGACTTTTGTTTCTCTCTCTCTCTCTCTCTCTCTCACACACACACACACACACACACACTCTCTCTGTGACTACTTTTTCTCTCTCTCCTCTGTCTCCGCGGCTTTTCCTCAGCTCAATGCATCATTCATTAGACTACAGCAAGCCATTAGTGTCAAGCTTGGGAACTTGCAAATTCATTGTGACTTAACGCTTAGCATATAAAGCAGACTCTCGTTTTTCCTGGGCTAAATATCAATGACAGGCCTCGTTAGATGTGATGGACGGCGTATATAATTATGTGAACCCTTTTGCTTTGGACTATTAATGAGTTTTGCAAATAAATTCACCGCCACTAAGATTATTCCCACTCAAATAGAGGGTCTCAGGGCTGCCGTGAAAGCCCCCTACTTGACACAAAGCCCCTTGTCAAGTATGGGACGAAGAAGAGAGAAGCATTTTTGTATTTCTGACGCCACATATTTTCAGACATGTGTAGTTCATACATTTATCAAATTTTAAAGGTATATATCATAACTGTAAATTCATCACGAATCTAGCTAGCTACCTAGCTAGCAAGGTCTTCAAGCGCATATTTATGAATATTAAACATATGTTTGAAGTGATGATGGGTTTTTTTTTTGTTTGTTTTTTTGAGTTACACCATATTTAGGAAAACTTACTTATTTAACATATTGGACTTCTATTAGCCTACACATGTAGATCAACTCATTCTGCATCTATGCTGTGATACTTTTCTTTGTACTGTGGTCCATTCCCTCCAGAGTTGTATGGTACTCCAATTATTAATCCTTGGAAGATATGTGTCTTTCGCCTTTCTTTTGGCAGTAATATGTCATGGTTTTTGTGGTCAGAGACAGAGGCGTATTTTTATTTACAGTCATGCAGACTCAGAGCACTGCTGTCGCTCAGTCATGTCTAGTCCATTAAGATGCAGTACTGTTGAAGGCTATACGCATCGTCTGAATTCATCATGCTGGAAAAGGCGATGCGTGGTTTTGTTGGAAACTCGGCCAAGACCAACTGCATGTTTTTGCATTTGGGGGTATGGGTACCAGCACTGCTCATGTGTATAAATGGCCTAGATACTGTCATTCTGTGAAGAGTTTGAGACATGAAAAATTCAGTCTTCATCTTCAAGTGCTGTAGTTATTTATTTAAGATCTACTAAAATTTCTTTTTGGCTCCAAGTTGTTGCCCTCGGATAGAAAACCCACGCAGACAATCCTGCCTGCATCCAAAACAGTGTCTGTAACTCCCTACAGAGAGACCCGTCAGTATGTACTGGTTAAATAAACTTTATATCCAAGATCAATAGAAAGAAAGTAGTAAAAAAAAAAAAAAAAAAACCCAAGAGTGATAAATATCAAGCCCAAAGTCATCATCCTTTTTGTGTGTGTGTGTGCATGTGTGTGTGTGTGTGTGAGAGAGAGAGAGAGAGAGAGAGAGAGAGAGAGAAAGAGAAATGCAGGCAAGAGAAGAGAGCAAACAGTGAACAATAATAAAAAAAAAAGCAAGAATAGCAGAGAACACAAATGAGATTTGTCCAAGATTACGAAATACTATTTGTTCAGTTTTCTAGGTAAAACATCATGTGGTTGTCTGGAAACATAAAGTCAAATAATAACCCAGCTGTACATAATGAATGAGCTTTCATGGAATAGGACAGAAACTTATTCATTTTCAAAAGTTGGATAATTGTCCACTGTGGGGGTGTTTGTGTGCTGTGTGTGTGTGTGTGTGTGTGTGTGTGTGTGTGTGTGGAGGGGTGGGGTGGGTGTGCGTGAGAGAGAGGGTGTTTGTGTGCTGTGTGTGTGTGTGAGAGAGTGGGTGTTTGTGCTGTGTGTTTTTGTGTGCTGGGTGTGTGTATGTATGTAGTACTAAGTACTTGGGCGGCAGTAACAACCGCTTTATGAAAACACCTTCTCTTTAAGTAGGCTCACTGGGCCTGACTTTCAGCGTTTTCATGGATGACTCACATGTGTCAGTCAGCACCCCCTGTCTCCCTGCCCACATTCCCCTGTCTCCCCACCTACATTCACATGTCTCTCCACCTACATTCCCATGTCTCTCCGCCCACATTCCCCTGTCTCCCCACCTACATTCCCATGTCTCCCCACCTACATTCCCATGTCTCTCCGCTCACATTCCCCTGTCTCCCCACCTACATTCGCCTGTCTTCCCACCCACATTCCCATATGTTGTTATGGCAGAGGGGCACGAAACTCCAACTGTATCGTGCCCGTCTGCAAGCCAGGGATCTGTATCAGCGACCTGATGGGAGCAGTGTGAAGAATGGATTGAGTGGGTGCCCGGGGTCACATGCAACTCAACGTGCTTTGCGTGTGATGGCTTTGCTGTTGAGATCTGGGAGGCTGGGGGTGGGGAGACTGATCATTTTTGAGGCGTTGTGTGTTATGCGTATAAGTTTGTTCCTGTTGGAAGCGACTGGCATATTGAAGGAGCAGGGGGAACAATAGAGGAGAATGGGTTAGAGTGTACTATTGTAGAGCAGTAGCGGAAGGTGAGGGGCAACAGAAAGTGCGTTAAGTTGATAGAAAGTCTTTGCTGGCAGCGTTTGTGGATGTCCGTGGCGTGTTGTTCGAAGCACAGTTTCTTGTCTTGGGTGAGTCCGAGATATCTGAAACAGCCCACTATCTCAACGAATTCGTTATTGACGCAGATGGAGTTGTGGGTGGGGTTATGGGCTGTGTTGTGTGTGCTAGAGGTGGTAATTAGCAGCTCTTTTGTCTTCATTACATCCAGCTGCAGGTAATTATCCGTGCACCATTTTGTGAAGGAGGGAGGTGGAGTCTTGATGGCCTAAAACAGAGTTATTGTCATTGAGCGGTGAAAGTGTGTCAGTATCATCAGAGTATTTGAGGTATGTAGTGATAGGTAATGGGCTGACACAGTCGTTGGTGTAGAGGGTAAACAGGAAGGGGCTCAGGACACAACCATGTGGGGCTTCGGTGTTGGGGATGGTGGATGAGGATGATTCAGTGCCTACTCTAACTGTTTGTGGTCTGGTGCTGAGGAAGATGTGTACCCAGTGGATGAGAAGTGGGGAGTCGTTGAGGTGGTGGAGTTTCCTGATCATCTGCTGGTGCTGGATGGTATTGAAAGCAGAACTGAAATCGAGGAAGAGAAGTCTGGCGAAGTTACCGGATGATCCTAGGTGTTGTAGGAGGAAGTGAAGGAGGCATGTCACAGCGTCCTCTGTCCCTCTTTTGGTCTTCTAGGCAAACTGATGGGGGTCCAGTTGTGGTTTGACAATTGGAAGGATGATGTTAAGCACCAGTCTTTCCAGGCACTTCATAACTACTGAGGTGAGTGCAACTGGTCAATAGTGGTTTAGTTCCGAGGGGGCGTGGTTTCTTGGGTACTGGTATGACGATGGATGTCTTCCACAGGGTGGGTACTGAAGCAGTTCTGTAGGATTCGCTGAAGATGGAGTGCATAACAGGAGAGAGCTCAGTGGCACGTTACCTCGAGCACCTTTGCCGGGATACCATCTGGTCCTGGGGCCTTGCCCGGCTTACACTGGCTCAGCTGCGGGTGCACATCCTCCACTGTGAAGGGAGCAGAGTGTGCTGGCTCCCTGATGGGTAGGGTCTCCAGTAGTGCCTTGCATTCCTCTGAACAGTTGGTGGTGTCAAACCATGTATAGATAGTGTTAAGGTCCTTAGCAAATGAAGCGGGGTCAGTTATTGCAGTTAACTTGAGTTTTAGGTCATGTCCTGTGAGAGTTCTTACTTTTTGAAAGGCTTGTTTAGTGAGAGCAAATAGCTCTCTTAAGAAGAGTTAATAAAGAGAGACAAAACTCTTCTATCATCAGCATACAACAGCACTCCGACAGACAGACACACACACACACACACACACACACACACACACATGGAGTAGGAGGAACGTGCCAGTGTCAATAGAAGAGGAGATAGTGACCTGGAGCTTTAGAGGAAGTCCCTCGGGATGCAGCTGAAGTGCTTCAGTGCTGACCAACCACTTATCCTGTCTGCTGTGATCTGACCAACACACAGACTGACAAAGCCAGGCCTCCACACATCCACCACAGAGCAGTGGAACAAACAGTCTGGGAGCGACGGGAGTAGACGGAGATAAGCACCTCAATCACTCAACTCAGCTCTGTGTGTGTGTGAGTGGTGAGAGAGAGAGAGAGAGAGAGAGAGAGAGAGAGAGAGAGGGAGATTGACAAAGAAGGAGAGTGTAATTATTGGGTAAAATCAGAGCTCAAACTGGTATGACTGCTAATAGTTCTGACTGCCTGCCCCACATACAGGTCCTCTGGGAAAAATAACATACTCACCTGATTAAAACACTGCATGTTGCACATGTGACATACTGTACGTAAGATTATAAGATGTAAAAATCTTATTGCTTAAGTTAAGAGGTTGGGAGGCCTATTGTTACCTCTGTCAGTAAGGCTGAAATCTGAGGAATATTTAAAGTAAATCTTGAATCCTGACAAGAACCGCACCATTTCACACTAATGCATAGGTCGTGCTGCTTTCCTTGTCAGTCAACTACGTATGGTCTCTGATTGGCTGAGAAGTGCCCTTGCCCGTTTTACAGGTAAAAATCAGCATCTACTAAAGAAGTGAAAACAACAAGCAGCAGGAGTTTGACCCTCCAGTGCTGGATTCTGGCACCTCTGCACTAAAACGTACTGGTGTTCTCTATATAGTCACTCTCTGATTGGGATGGATATTTCAGTTTTAAACTTCTCATTCAAAATTTCCACTCAGGCTTTTCTTCTCATTATTTCTTTCTTCTTCTTCTTCTTCTTCTTCTTTGTGTCAATAATAGTAGCAATAGACATGGTTGTAGTGTTTAGTGATAATAATCATCGTCATGATCGTTGCTGTCATCATCATTTTGACTGAGAAGGGGGAGGGGAGCAAATTATATGCAATGTTCTAAGAAATAAATGAATAAAAAAAAAACCTAATTAAGAAACCAGCAGAAAAACGCACAATCTGATTAATGCCATTTTAAAACGTGCTGTTCAAGACAGTCCTCATTTGAAAAAGGCTAAAACAGAATAACTAAACAATAATTACCCATTAATTACGTTCCAACGGATGTGTATAAACCTGGGCTTCAAAGGTTTGGGTGTCTGTTTGATGAAGGCACAACCTGTTTTTTTGATGAGAGTGCAACCTATGTTTGCTAAGCCAAAGAATCTCTCTCTCTCTCTCTCTCTCTCTCACTTTATCCCTCCTCTGTAGCCATTAGCGACTGTTCTGACAGGTGGAGATGAGCCATTGTCCTCTAATTCAATAACAGTCTGTCGCTTGTGGCAGAGCATACTTGGGTTCTTTCAGATTACATTGACGGATCGTGACTGCATGTGGCAAAACGGATTTGCCAATCACGAGAAAATCGCTCAGGGAGGATCTGAAATGTGGTTTTCAAAAACAAATGATACTTAGACCTGGGGGGGGGGGGATTATGATAATGATGTGAGGCTAATAAAATCCGTATCTATCAAATATTCGAGCTTTCCATTATACCGTGAGCCAGTGTGATTCTCTGGGGAAGGAGGAGAAGAGGTTTTAGTCGTAAGGATAACCCCAAAAGTGACATTTAACATGAGAAATAGCCGTAATTAGTGCAGAATACCTCTTAGCAATTCTTATGAGAATGTTATGGCCCAAGAGTTCACCTCCTGTAGAAAAAAAACCCCCAAAAAACCCCAAAAAAACAGAAGTACACACACAGAACAGATTGTGTCAGTGTCTGTTGCACCAATCCAAATACTTGACTAGTTGGCAGCCTACAATGATTCTTCTGTTTAAGGTGTTTTTATGTGTGATCTACATTTATCTTTGAGAGTTGAGTATTATGTGAGGAAAGTTGGTCCCAATCTGAAAATGTCTGCGTTTAGAGTCTATTTTAAAAGAAAGCAATTATATAAATTAGATTCTATATAAAATGATATGTGTTTTTCAGTTGCAAGCAATTGGCCGAATTTGATTTGTGATGGGCGGCCATAAAGGATGTCTGCTGGTTAGGGCAGGAGAGTGGTGAGATCTGATTAGTTTTTTCCAGCCCAAGAAAATAAAAGCAACAGATGACTTCAAAACTGCATTTCAGAACTTTTCTATCTGCACAAGAATGGCTTACAGCAACTTTCTGATACTGTCTGATAGCTGAAATTTGAACTGAGTGAGAACATCTGGGCAGATCTCCTCAGACAAATCTGACAGTTGGCTTTGACGGATTCCAGTTCCATTTACACAAAAACCTACGTACGCACACAGACTGCAAGAGTTGCCCGCGGCGGTCAGAATTTGGTATCATTTGGAGAGAGAACAAGAATGGAGAGGGAAGAAGTTTTGGATGATATTTCATAGCTTTTAGATTGATAATTGTAAATGAAATTTTATATTAAAAAGAAATAAATAAAATGGATGAAAACTAACACTGCTGGACAGGTTCTATTTAACTGAAGCCCTGTGTTACTTCAGAAAGTATAAATTTTTTAAAACAAAAGATTTATGAACCATGTTGAGTGTGTGTGTGTGTGTGTGTGTGAGAGAGAGAGAGAGAGAGAGAGGGAGAGAGAGAGAGAGAGAGAAATGCAGGCAAGAGAAAAATGAAAAATGACACCCAGGACATATGCAGTCACTGAGTGGCAGAACTCATAAATAATTCTGTGTGATCTCCAGAGGGAAAGGGAGGGAATTGCAGGTGCCATACTGTAAAATGAGCCAGAGAGAAACAGCCATCTCACATTTCTCTGATGATATGCGCTTGTCAGGCCCGGCCTCCGATTGACGGGTGATTAATCTGTTGTGGATGTTACCCGAATGCCGCCCATCTCACCACACGCAACAAAGCACATCGCTCCAAAGACTCATTTGACCAGAATCCACGCCAACTAGCATTCTGTGATATGTCGCCGGGTCCCCAGATTTAACGGAGCGTGGGCTTCAAAAAGAAAAAAAAAAAAGAAGAAGAAGAAACCCAACTCAAGTCTCACATTCACGACACCATAAAAACTTTGACACTAAGTTCAACTTGATCAACTTCAGCGTCTCAAGGTAGGATATTTCTTCTCCTTTGAAATTATATTTCTCTGTGGGGTTTGCGTTAACTTATTACTTTCTCCCTCTCTCTCTATCTCTTTCTCTCTCTCTCTCTCTTTCTCTCTCTACCTGTCTTTCTCTTTTGCTCTCTTTAAAGATATGGGAGAGACAGAGGATTCGACTGGGTTTTTCCTGACAGAGCTCCCAGATGTCTAATGTGGAACGTGTTCTCAGAATATAGCTAGTGACAGGACTGCTGGGAATCAAAAGCGAACTGCTCATCTATTGACGTGGTTGGAATCTAAAGGCAGGGATTTTGTAGGGGTTAAGAATAGATTTTCTTTTCATCACAGCTGCTGAGACCTCTACATACTTATATTTAAACCTGCTAGAATCCTCCTTTGTATTCCGCATGAAATGAGGGAGTGAGAATAAACCAGAGGGGTGGGACATTCACCCATTTTAATTCTTAAAGAACTTTTTTTCCCTTTCTTTTCTTTTCTTTTTCTTTTTCTTTTTTTTTTAAGATCACGGAGCTGTTAGTCATTTTACAGGCTAGGTGGACTTTAACCTGGTGAAGCAAAATTCTTTAATAGAGAAACACGTTTAACATGATATAAAAAGAGAACCTCAAAGATTTGTTTAATGACCGATAAGACACGTGAGATAGTAAAAGTATATGAATACAAAAAATTTATGACTTAAATGAACTTTTGTCGTGCGGTGAAGAGTGAAAACACATGGAGAGAAATATCCCTGGGCTGTTAATGTCATGGTGGCAGTTTTAAAACCTTAGCTAAGTCTCTTCTTTATGGTAGTTTGTAAAAAAGGTTTAAATGTAGGACTGAGACTACTTAGGGACTATCGTGTATCAAGGTACTTGCATACATTCTTTCATGTACTAGTTAATACAAACAACTAATAACCCACCCTTAATAACCAGGTTTCTACTACTGGCCTTAAATGAAATACCATACAAAGATTTCAGTCTGAGGGATTTTTCACAGAACCTCACTGACCCCGCTTTGAGGCTCACTGAGACAGACAGCTCCTAAAACAATTTGCCACAATTCTGCGAACACATAACCATTTCAACGTCGTCTAGGGTAGGGCGTGGTGACAGAACACACCGTGTGACCCCACAGGGAGTGTTCTTCCCTCTCCCTCCTCCTCATGATGCTTGCACCCAGAGGACCTCCTCCAGTAAGAGCAGGCCTCTATCCATTGGCCAGGAGACGGAAGAGGAGATACACATCTCCTGCTCGAAATGTGCAGTCAGCCGGAGAAAGCCACATCAGCAACTTCACACCGGCCCATTAGTGTCTGGGTCTATCAGGAAGCTGCTCATCGCAGAGCAAACCATGTTGCCTTGGAGACAGACCCATAAGGATTACCATTACTTAAGACTGACAAGGGACCACCAAGACCACCAGCGTCCACAAGGAAGTTCTGATTCCTTGATCCACTAAATGTCACTTCTTAAAGAGAGCTCTTGACCTCTTAGAAATTTAAAAACATCACTTATAAATAGCAACCCACGTAGCTCAACCTTCAATTCCATTTTTGCTGTTTTGCACTCATACAGTGGTGTTAAGCTACCATTTCAGTGGCATCCATCATTAACAAAATTTCTTTGTCCGCTGAATGATGATTTTCCATGTTACAGTCACTTGTAAGCGCTTCAAAGAAGAATGACTCTGTCATTTCCGGTGGTGTTAAAGAGTACTCAAATATTACGCTTCAGTGAAAGTAAAGATGCAAACATAAAAGAATGATTCTAGTAAAAGTACAAGTCAGCCATTAAAAAAACAATGACTTGAGTTTAAGTGTTGAAGACATATCAGTCTTTTAACATACTCAAGTTTCCAGAAGTTCAAGACTTAAAAAAAAAAAAAAAAAAAAAAACTATGCACCTTAACGATGCAACTAATCAAACTCGACCAAAACAGGACATTCAAGTATTCATGGGAAATCCTCGTAAGCACCATTTCACCTGTCCCACAATAAACAGTAGACACTTCATCCTGTATGAATCGTTTGTGCACCAACAAATGCAAGCATTCTTTCCCTTAAATACTCCCAGGAATGGTCGTCTGCGCTAGTACTATTGGTGGCTAAAGCCACTATTCCACTGAGGTTGACGAACTTGAAACCAAGAAATTCCGGAACAGTCCAGCGCAGGAACTATTTCGTCAGATACATTGATTGTCGACGAGGACTATAAGCTACGTGTGAGCGAGGTAAAACAAAATAAACATAAACTAAAAAAACAATGGCTTACAACTGACCGTGAAAATTAACAAGTGGCCGTGACAGGCAACAGAAATGTATTGGAGAAAAAAAGCATATTATTTCTTCGTAGATGTGGAAAGAAAATGAACGCTGCTCTTACTGTTGACGCTTGGAGTGCAAATCCACCAGTATACAATTAAGGTACCTTTACTTCGTGATTTACCACTCATGACCGATTCCTCACAGTTCGGCAGATGCTGTAAAAACATAATTAGATATGTGCGTGTCTCTGTGATGGGGAGGGACGTCCAAGGTGCTGAATTCAGCAAAGTAAAGCCTCCAAGGATAAAGAATCTTCCTCTGACCTCTGTCACACAAAACGGATATCCAGACCTGATTGTATTTGACTGTACAGTACAGTGAAGCAAATTTGTTATTGCGTTAGAACCAAAGGCACGTTTTTAGCATCTCTCTGTTCTGTTACCATCATCACCAACAGCGAAAAGTTTAAGGAGATGACTGTCCGGGATGGGATGGGATAAGACTGGATAAAAAAAAAAAAAAAGTGAATTTTGCTTTGAGCCCAGGAGCATGGTGAAAATACACACAAGCAATGACACCACCTGGACCCTGCTTAGAGCAGGTGATTTTTACCAACTAAAAACAGACTGATTAGAGAGAATGGAAAACAGTTTGAGTTTTTAGGCTTAATACAAGTAGCTGCTGGCTTAGTGCAAGGAGTCAAAATGCAGTTGTTTTGTCAAAATGAAAACATGTGTGATGCCCATTGGTAATGCTTATAATCTCACCGACCGTTAACTGAGTGAATGTCAGAGACCAAAAAGGATTTAGTGATGGCGACAAGAGTGAACAGTTCTGTACATGGAAAGATGCAGAAATCTGTCATGGGTAAGACCCTTACACTCTAAATGAAAAAACACGTACAATGCACCAAGAAATGGCTTATAAGGTCATACATTTGTATGGAAAACAGCATGTAAGTAGAACATATACACATTTCACAGAGGACTTTTTAAGGAAATCATACCTGAACTGAAAATAAGACATACATACGAATTTAATAGGTTGAGCACACCATGGATGATTGTAGACTTACCTTTGTCCCCATTGTGTATGGTTTCTCGATAATTATTTGGTAGTTTGTGAAGTGTGCTTGAAACCAACACTAGGTGGCAGCACTAATGGCTATTCAATAAGATAGCTGGACTGCCCAAAAACAGAGAATCAGTTGCCCTAGTGGAGCAAGTCATATGTGCTCCACTCCCAAAATGCAAATTAACAGAAGTTTAAATCTTATTCAAACTCACTGTGAGTGCCCCTGAGATTATACAATTTGTACTAACTGCAGTCAGTGTTAATATCCAATGACTTTTAAATATTTTATTATGGATCAGATATGACGTTCATCTACATATTGTTCAGAAAAACATTTTAAAGCGAGATGACTGAAGCCTAATGGGTTTAATGACATTTATTCCAAGCTGTCCACAGTTTAGACCTGTATGGTTGGCTGGCAAGAAGCCAACTCTTATTCAAGACATTTCATTTTGAATATCATCTAAAGGGAAATAAAATGTGGAGGTTGGAGACTCTGCAAGTTTATGACAACAGGATTAGTGGCCTGATAAAAAAGACTGCGGTAATCTAAGAAACTGTTATTTGCAAAGGGACAAAGGAACACAAAGGGTGTCCCTCCACACTGACAGTAATCTGTCTGGCAAGGAAGGGGTTACTGCGTGTGTTAACGTGCCAACAGTAGTTCATCACGAGATTTTGTTGAAGTCATGTTTTATGCTGACCCACACACATGTGAAAAGCATAATAACATTCTTTTTTGTTTGTTTGTTTGTTTACGGTTCCAGTTCCGTATGTTGCTGAATACTGATTTCATCGGTACGTTATGTTATTTTAGCAGTATGGCATATTATTTATTTGGCCTGCATTTACTATATTTATTGGCTGGTTTTGAAAACCGAGTTTCTGTGAAGGGAGGGAGGGAATTTTGGGGGTGTCTGTGGGGGATTTTTTTTCCCTCTCCTTTTCCACCTCACTAATCTCCTGGAGGCGTTCCTGTCTGATCCAGGCCACTGAGGAGGAGTGGGAATCTGCCATTCTGGAGCTTGGTTGGTTTTGGAAGCTGCTATTTTCAATGTGCTTTGTAAAACATGAACCTATCATTTCTGTATTTTGCAGCAACAAAATGATTGTAATAGAAAAAAACATTTTTATATGTTTCCAGTGTCTGTAAACTTCTCGTTATGACATAATTTCAGCTCATTTTAATTAAATGTTAGTTGGCATAATCACCGTATTAAAGGCGTGATGTTGCTGTGATATGTTACCGGCGCCTTTGTCAGGGCACAAAAGAAAGTTATTACCATAAGGTACTGAAAGGTCTTTAGAAAACACTTATAGAGCATGGTAAAGAAAAAAAAAAGTCTACAGATGCAAATCTGTGCGTGTAGACTTGTGTGTGTAGACACACGCACACACACACACACACACACAACGGCATGGCGATCGCCCGAGAAAGAATGACATGACCCTGAAGTGACCAAAATATGCCCTGAGTCAGTCCACACAAATCTGTGACATGACTTCAGTATTGTTATCCATCAATGCAAGTCCCTGGAATCTGTGTGTGTGTGTGTGTGTGTGAGAGAGAGAGAGAGAGAGAGTCTGTAACTTGCCACATTCTGTAGAATTTTTTTCTTTCTTTCTTTCTTTCTTTCTTTCTTTCTTTTGTTTAGTCTATTATGATGTAGTGCTTTAGACAGTGAAAGACTGTTCCCCACTGTGAGCAGCACATACACCAGTGTGTATACAGGAGTCATGATTTCTCCCCAGACAAGCTGATATTGATGTTCAGACATTTTACAGGCAGCCTTTGTGTATTCACACACTAACTCAAGTAAACCCTGCCAAAAATGTGAAAATAGGCAATTGCCAGTAATAGTAATAATAATGATGTATGAAAACGCTTTTATAAACTTGGACTTGAAAGACAAAATTTTCCCATTCTGACACAGTTATGTTTGAGGAAGCTTTCTTTCTATTCCCTGTCAACAATTACATAAGTAGACCACTTCTCTTTTCACAGACCTGGGATCAGCGAACATTTCCTGCAAGCATTGATCCAGCAGATTGCAGTTTTGGCTCAGACCACGGGTTTCCGTGGACACGAGACACGACGCTTCCTTTGCCTCTGCCTCAGCATGATTGAAAGGAAATGAAAAATCTATTCACCCTCATTACATTCGTTTAAAGGCACCTAATGTGTAAAACTTGTCATTCTTGCTGTCCTCCAAGTTGACGATGACTGCTTTCAACGGAGGACACAATGCATTTCCAGAGCAGAGCCGTAGGAGCTTACAACCTCATAAAATACTGCAAAGCATGCACCCACACACATACACACACACACGCACACAGGCTCACACACACACACACACACACACACACACACACACACACACACGCACACAGGCACACACATACACACACACACAGGCACACACATACACACACACACACGCGCACACACACACACACGCACACACACACACCGAGATATGAGTGGGATACACTGTAACACTTGTACTGTTCTATCTTATTCTGGGAAAATAACAATGTCTTATGTAATATTTGACCTTAAGGAGTGCTACTGATTACTGTGCTCATTTGGTGTAACAAGCGGTAAAGTGGTCCATTTTGAGCCTTCTTAAAATACTCAAGTATCAGTAAGATATTCAGCTAGGGTCCTCTTGCTCTCTTTTCATAATTACACATTCCAGTTCATTCAGATTTAGTCCAACCTGTTTTTATGATCAGATTAGTCAAAAGGTCAAACTGCCTCTTAATTAATCATGGAATGCTTTCACAGTCATTTTTCTTAAGATGCTGAAAATTTCAGTTTCATTATAATAATGGTCGCTTGAATTCAGACGGTAATTGGGGAAATAATGAGGTTAGTAGATTTTGTTTTAAAAAACAATAGCAGATTGTTTACATTGACAGCAGAAAGGCTATCTTGTGAGGGTTAACTGAATAATCCTGACAGCTCATTACCTTCTACCTAAGTACAGTCCACTTTTCCCACAAAGAAAAGTAGGTATAAGAGCATCGCACATACAGTTTCTCACTGGTATTATTGTTATCATTATTATCATTATTATTATTATTGTCATTATTATTATTATTATCTGCTCTTTCATCATGACCCTTTCCTTGGGTTGGTTGTTGTTCTTCTGGATCTTGGAGTTCCTTCCGGTTCTCTGAGAGAGGCTCCAGGAACTGGTGAGGGATGTATCCACTTCCAAGCGGTGCTGCTTTCACAAGGGCCGCTGCCTTGTGTGCTCCTGGCAAGCATCTCAGGTGTTTGGAGCCGTTGTGGGGAATGGCTGCCCAGGGCTCCTTATGACTGCTGGGATGACATGGGCCTTCACATTCCAGATATTCCACATAATGTTATAATAGTTTTATTATTATTATCCTTATTATTATTATTATTGTTATTGTTGTTGTGAAAAGCAAAGCTGTATTTCCTGAATATGACTGCAATGGATACGCCAGATTTCCAGTGAAATGACTAATAAAACACAGAAACTGGAATAGGTTTGCGGTCAGCGAAGACACACACACATACACATACAGTCCTTGAATAAATTACATTGGTCATGACACATTTCTTTGCAGAAGAAGAAGAAGAAGAAGAAGAAGAAGAAGAAGAAGAAGAAGTACTTTATTTGTCACACACACACACTGAGCAGTGAGCAGTGAAATGGAGCTTCTGCATTTAACCCATCCTAACACCAGTGAGCACACACTAGAGACACACACTATGAGCTAGGAGCAGTGGGCACCCGCCGGCGTCGACGCCCGGGACCAACTCCAGGTCTTTTTGCCAGTGCCTTGGTCATGGTCGCTAACAGGAGTACTAATCCTAGCATGCGTGTCTTTGGAAACCGGAGCACTAACCACTGCGCCACCGTGCCAACCATCACGGTTAATATTTAAGTTGAAGCCAGTATTTACAAAAAATAAAAGATTATTTACAGTACAAATGCAACTGCAATGTCACAATGTCAAACTGAAAGATGCAGGGAATAGTTTATATGTGTTGTTAGCATTTAGAAAACAGACCTTTGGGACATATTCTCCTACTTATTTTCTTAGGGTTATAAGGTAGAGAAGATAAGAATGAGTGAATGTTCTTGTTTTCAAGTCACCCAGGAAAGGACGTGATTCCCAGGGCCTGGCCTTGACATTGTCTGTGACTCAGGTACATTCTGTTCTTTTTTGGGTTTTTGTTTTTTTTTTGTTTGTTTTTTTTTCATGTGCCCTTTACCAAAGTCAGCCACCCATCAGATCACCCTGTTCCCAACACTTTACAGGCCAACAGCTGTGGCTGTCTCATAGTAATGATAGGAGCAGATTTTCCACAGTACTCAAGGCAATGAATGTTGTTTACTTCTAGTTACATTTACACATTGCAGTTTCATAAAAGAAGAATTAGAAAACACACATTTAACAGCCATTTTTGAACAGGTATACAATGACATGACTTAAGGTGTTCCAACTGTTCCAAAACTATGTACAATTGTGTAAAAAAAAAAGTACCGTGACTTACAACACCTATGGGGTTGGTAAATCAGAACATTTTACAGGAACAGAGGGAAGGACGTTGATTTCGATACAGTATTACTCAGATACAGGGCAATGTCCTGGTGAGATACGTCATGACTTCTTCTTCGCATTTGCAAGCGACATGCGGTCAGTACGTATATTGCGCTGGGTGTTTATATGAGGGAGGATCGCACAGACCACTAGGTACGTAACTTCGTTTAGTGAATACCATTTCCGCATTCGCATTGGTTCTCCTCTGCGTCGCTGGTTCACTGAGCGGAGTGAATTTTTTAGTACCGAGCGAAGAGGAGATGCACACGGCACTCGAGTGAGGTAACTATATAAAAAACCCGATTTGTTTTCATACACTCCCACAACATGGAACCGAGCAGCTTTCACTACATGCAGATGTGGTTGGCTACGATTATGGATTTGTTTTGCTGAAGAAATTAAAGAGAGTTTAGATTTTGGAACGTTAAATTGTGTGGCTTGCTACCTTCTCAGCTTATCAGACATTTTCTCGTCTGCTATTGGTCTTCAAGCTAGCTAACTTAGCTAATGTTAACGAGCTAGTTTGGAGATCTTCCTGTAGCATAGGTTTAGCTAACTACCTAAAGTAGACTCTTGAAGTAGTTGAAGCGGGGTTTTGAATATTAAAGTCATCCAATTCCGAACGGCTGAAAATTAGATAAGCTTAATATTTTTTTTAAGCGTACATGGTCAGGTGGTAGACAGGCAGAAGGAGGTACAGGAAGATTGTGGAAGAATAACTTAGCAAAATTAGCTAGCGAATCGTTCAGCAACTTTAGATGTGTCGTGTAATGTTTCTTTGACTAGAAAATTCCCTGATGCAGTTTTAGTGAAACATAACAGGGGTCTATGATAGTGAGTGGATTTTAGCTAGATCTGCCTGTCTTTACAACGTAAATTAGCAAATCGTTAACAATAGCTAGCGACTGGGCAGCTTTAAGCCGCTAATTTTCAGAATTCATTTTGTAAATACAGGTTGGTCGAACACACGGAGTAATATAGCTAATCGCGCTGATTTGCTCTCCTTGCCGTTTTTTCAGATTTTTTTCTTAACCGGATGATAAACTAAAGCTTTTGTTTCCCCGAATAAAACATTTTCATATCCACACCACGTGCGTCTTCTCTAATCTCAGGTTATGAGCACAAACATTTTGGTTATGAGTGATTTTTTTTTTCGATGTCTTGGCGGAAGATAGATTAGAATGCCAATCTTAAACACAATTTGAATAACGCTTTATGGTAAATAGAGGACTGTTTACAAAAGAATCTTCTCAACGTAATTTGTTAAACCATCATCGTTTAGACTGGGAAAGAGGAAGCGTAGACTGGGCCCATGGCGGACGTAAATATATCACGTTAACACTAAATCCATAGCCGCCTCTAGCTGAGAGATTACTGATATCCTAATTAAATTAACTGCGTGTAGCTCGCAAGAGTATATGGTTGTGACGCAGGTGACTATCTCCCGTCGTCTTGTAGGGTTAACTGTGACAAACATGCCCGACTCATTCGTCAGTTATGTTTTTTCCCCCCTGAATCATTTGTGGGTTCTAATGTTCGGTTAAACTGGTTTATCAAAGATGGCTTTGAATGTGGTGTAAATGCATGGGTACAGTACGGTAGGTTAAATAGCACGGGACCAGTTCAGTGTTTGGCGCCATAAAATGCAGCATGTTCACTGGAGTGTGACGTAGAACGTCATCCGAGTCCCCACTGCAGTACCGTCCTCGAGACCTGTAGCCGATTTTTCGGCTTGACCGAAGCCCTTAATGTTTTCTATTCTTTTCAGTGTCACGAAGTCAAGGAGATTAATTGCTAAAAAACGAAAATGCGGCATTACGTACCTTTTGGCAACACGAACGTTGAACTAACAGAACTGAATATAGTTTCTTTTGGCAGTACAGTAATAAAATTGTGAACAATCCTGTTTGATATTTTGAAACGATTTGAAAATAGAGAACCCTAGTAGAAAGAACAACACCATAACAATATGGATTCGTTGATACGTTGCTTGTCTTAAATGTGTCGCATTACACATATATTTCATTTTACTTTCCCCCATTCTTCAAGATATTTAAATATTTGACGGTTGTTGATTTTATCATTGTTTGCTTTTTAAAACAGCTTTGTTTAAAAAAAAAGTGTGGCACTTATTGTCTGTATGTTATGCATTTTCAAATTGGGTTTGTTACATAAACAAGGAATAAAGTAATAGAAATCCAATTTTGAGTCTGAGCAGAATAGGTAAGCAGTGCAAGTAAGCGGTTTCGCTTTGACAACGGGGAACATGTGACATGCATACACAGATGAATACAGTGGAGACCATAGTCTGGCTCCGCGATACAATACAAATACTGTGTTCTATGGAATTCTAAGCCCAATTTAAGATTAAGTCTTGAGCAGTGGAATTACAGAGATAATAAGTTTTGGATGGGATTTTGTTAGCCATTAAGTCTGATTAAAAACGTATACAAATTCTTAATGAATCCCTCAACAATCCATATAGCCACATGTGTCACCGTTATGATGTAACAATAGTATGTGTTTCACTTTATTGCACCATACCATACACACACACACACGTATATATGTATGTGTGTATATATGTGTGTGTGTGTGTGTGTGTGTGTATATATGCATATATATACACACACACACACACACACACACACACATGCGTATATAAATTCTCCAAAGACTGTGTTTGTACTTGTGTGTGACAGTGAGTGTTTTCAAGTGCCTGTCATGAAATCCGTGGGCTTCCAGCTCCTCACAGATCTTTCCACGTGAAGTATCCGCCATGGTGCGCAAGGGTATGAACGTGTGTGCGAGCATGTTTTTACTCAAAGCACGAATGCTGAGAACATACATCAAAGGCCTAGTCAAGATGGAACAGTCTTACTGGGATTAGAAGGGGGTTGGGGGGGGGGGGGGGGGGGGGGGGGGGGGGGGGGGTTCAGGCGCGGCTACGTCCTTAACTCTGAATGTCAGACAAAGACTGTGAATAGGAAAAGAGCATTGTCCCAGAGAAGACCAAGGGCCAGACACAGTCCGCATCTTTAAAGTGAAGCTGTTGAGCAAAAATGAATGATCTGTATCTTCGAAAAAAAGGTGCAGCCCATGGGGCCAGACGGAGGAAGCAGAAAGCACATTGATCTCATATTATACTAAAAAATGTTTCTGCAAGCCTCCTTTCCATGTTCACTCTAGATGAGGTACACTCTTCCTTTAACCTGTCCTTGAGATCTGTGTTCTCAAAAAGCCAAGCTCGTTCTGCCAGTGAGAAAAACAAAAAAAAAATGAACAGAGCGTTAATCTTCAGTAGGCCTGTAATCATGTGGAGTAAGCGTGGTCTTTGAGAGTAGAAAAGCTTAAAGCAAGGCTTCATTTACACAGAATCACATTAGCCCTCCTTGTCTTTTGTTTAGTTTTATGCTCTTCTTTGTTTGGCTTTTGATATTGAATTGATTTGGCTAATGAAAACACCTCTAAGTAGCTCATATCTCTTAAGTAATTTTGAAACAATAGACATGTGTTGTGCTCTTTTCTTTTCTGACACCTAGTTGTTTTCACAGACCCATATGCTTTAGTGTGTGTGTGTGTGTGTGTGTGTGTGTGTGTGTGTGGGAGAGAGAGCGCGAGCGCAAGAGTTCACTTACGCTGCCTTGCCTTTGATGATCCTGGGAGGCAGCTGAGTACAAATCAGTTAAGACAGTTAATTAGACTGTATTAAAAGTAAATGATTGAGTAAAAATGTCCTGCAGCAAACAGCTAATATTTCAGCTCAGTGTGACGTAAATGGTTAATCTAGATACTCCACCGCTGAGTGATGTTGCCCAAGCCAGACTGTTATCCTTCCTGAGGAAAAGAGCGTTGTGAAAACCCTCGTCGTGGGAGTTGCTCATCATTTTTGATTCAAGTTTACATCACAATGGAGAAAGGTGCTCATCACTGTGTAGAAGAAAACGGCCTTGTTTTATGAAGTCGTCTGTGGCGTTCTGAAATTAAGCTGGTTTCGACTCTGTTTTGTGCTCTGATTAAGGCTGGTTTTCTTTTTCATCAGTGTCTCTTCCTAATATTCTACTTTTTCTTCATTTGTCAGTGACGGCTGTGTGCCTGTCAGCTTCCCCTAGTTCCAAACGACCCAAAACCAACTGTAGTGAGACAGTAGTGCTGTTCCAGGGTCAGTTTTGGAACCTTAAACTACATAGTTAAAAGCATGAGTGATGACCAGCAGTGATGTTAACTGAAGACTGACTGTTTGGGTTTCCCAGATGCTCTCAGTGCACAAATGCCTTGAACTTTTTCCTCTTGATAGCCCACAGCGGCTGATTAGTGCAGCTTCTGCCCTCCACCCACCCCCCCCCCCCACTCACACACTCTCACACACTCAGTCTACAACCCCTCCCTGGTATTTAAATGACCAGTCTTAAAAGGTTGAAGTGGTCGAACCTTGTACCATGTTTCTGTAGAGGAGGATTAACACAGGACAGACTGTCGGGCTGCTTCCTACAAGCCTGTCTTGCCCCTTCACATCTTACAATAAAGAGGTAAGACACGCTGCCTTGAGACTCTACTTAAGCTTCTTCTCTTTTTGGAGGTTATCTCTTGACGAGCTACTGTTTACTTGGAAACAATAACTCATTTGGCAGTTTGTTCCGTTCTCTGCTCCTTGGCGTGCGGGTTTCCAGATCGCGCTGTGGGCTGAGTGTGTGGAAAGTCAGTCTGACTGGCGTTTATAAATGAATCATTCAAGTCAGGAAAGGAAATGACGTCATGGGTCTCTGCTTGTGTTATCAGAGTTATGACTGTAAGATGTGCATGGTGTGTTGTGGTGTCACATTGTGTTTAGTTCCTTATTAGGCCTTTTCCATTTTTTGGTCTGGCTTTGTTAATCTTACTGATGAAGAAGCTGAGTAAGCTTAGGTCGCCTGTCTGCTCGTGATGACTGTCTGAGTACTTCCAGGTTATTTCAGTCTGTTTTGATGTTGACAAATGCTTCAGTTGTTGCCCGTCAGATGTAGGTGATTTATTTTGTGTATGATGCTACCGCTCTGAAGAAAGAAAGACAGAGCGGTAAGACATCGGCAGGTTGTATCAGATCAGACCCGGAGGTGAGCTGTCTGCAGACTGCGGTAAGGATAGGATGGTTAGACCAGAGTGTGGTGATACATGATGAGATCAGAGAGACAGGCCCTGCTGTCGCTGTCACTTTGCTTTCGGTCTGATCCGGAATGATCACAGAAGAAACAAAAGTAGAAGTTTCTAGATTTTCCTTCTTTGGCTCCATTTACGGCTTGGATGGAGTCACTATGTGTGTGGGTGCAGAGTACTTCAAACTATAGAACACCAGTTTTGCTTTTTTTAAAAAATTTTTTAAAAAAGCTAGATATTTGATGGTCAGGTCTACATGTCAGCTTTGGTTACAGACGCGTCTGTCCTTAATTGTTTTGTTTGGTTTTTTTTGCCGGCATGCAGCTGGACCTGCCTTTACGAGGCTTTCTCTGGGGTTGTCTGTTTGCATTCCAGGAGGGTTTCTTTGGATGGATTATTTGGGCGTCGGAGATCACGAGCCATGAGAACCACACCCAGAACCACGCCCAGTCTTTAATGTCTGTAGTATTAACTGACTGTACTGTGTAACTGACTGTACAGACTGTAACTGTGCTGTAAGTTTTTTTTTTTCATTTGAAACCATCACATAGAGTAAAACTACTAGTTTAGATGATGTACCCGTGTGGGGTTTGCTTTGGTTCTCTGTATTACACCAACCTATAGGGCCCAAAGCTTATCAAACACAACATGTTAAACTGCCCAGTGCTGTGTGTTAAAAGTGAAGCCCTCTTCAGGAAGATCTCCCCTGTAGCACAGATGGGAGGTGATGGTTTAATGATGTACATAGGCCGGGGCCTGTGCTCGTTGCAGTGAATAAGTTGATAACCGGAACAGGCAAGCAGACAGGATGATATTGATGCAGATGAACGTGCCTCAGAATAAACAGGCGTGACGAGCAGCGTAGATTTGTCTGTAAAAGTCAGGCGTCGACTCGTTGGCGTGTTACATAAGAAAACCAACTCTGCAGAAAGGGCCGTGGTCATCAGAGCGATCGCGAGGACCAAACGAACAAACCGCAGTGAAGCGTGAGGAAGGATCGGTCTTATGAGTTTGAAAAGCGTTAGATTATGGTTATGCACTGAAATGACATAAATCAGCCTGCCCTCCCTGTGTGTGACAGAAATGACTCTGTCTGTGGTGGCCCCAAAGTGTGGCCGAAGTCAGAGGACTGGGTCATTGTCAGTAGTCTTACTTTGTTGATTATTTTATTCCTTTTTACTTAAACGCTTTCAGCGCTGGAGCGTTTTTGCCTTTTTTTTTTTTTTTTTTCTTTCTGGTAACATGTCTCCCACTCATTCTTGCTTTGCAGCATTTCCAGATTTGCAGCAGCCACTGTGAAACGTATGCACACACACCCCCGCCCCTACCCCCCCCCCCCCCCCCCCCCCCCCCCCCCCCCTCCATCTGCTGTACGGCGTTTCCATGTGTTCACATGCATCTGCTCTTGTCCTCATCCGCAGGGCCTGTCCTGACATACATTCAGACATCAGTATACTGACAGTCACGTCCAGTGTCACACTTACACGCTGTGCCCAGGTGCCGAGGACTTGGGCTCGCACTGACTTGCCATTAGATGAAAATTTGTGAGTGACTTTGGAGCAGTGTAAATTGGCTTGCATGCCTATCTGTGAACGCGTCTTGTCTGCTCGAGTCTCTTCCTGGGTGCGTTAGGTAGAAGTTACTGATGCTGTGCATGAATTATAACTCTAAACATTTACACTTTTTATACTTTTATACGGCAGTTTGGCATTGCTCTATAGGCTGGAAATGTACCCCGTTTAGATGTTATATTTAAGTTCAGTAGTTCCCTGGCTAATCCAAATGTAACCAGACATACTGTGATGAATATTTTGGGTGTAGACACAGCTTTCTAGAATTTCCAATTCCGTTTTTTCCTTCATCAGTGAAATCTGAGGTTTTCTGTGTCCCGCTGTGTTCAGCCAAATTTAACGCACGCTCAAATCACTTGTGGTAAACTATTTGTAAATAATTGCATTTCGTATTTGTGTCATTTGGGGAAAATTCAAGAACTTCACGCACTAGAACAATCTTCTAAAACAGGTTGATTTTTTTTTTTCTTTTTCTTTTTAATGATGACAGCTTCTTGTGAACCAAGAGTTGATAGCCATCAGCCGGGTCACAGGAAACGCCCTCCGTTACTTCTAGCACAAACACGCACTGTGGTTCCGATGAGAAATTGGTGGCTCCACGTTGGTTTCCACCCAGATTCCAGATTCCTTGTTCTCCTGGTTGAGTGTGGGGGAGTAATGGAATGCACTGACAGTGGACTCACGCATGACTGGAGGAGTGATTTGGCTGGGGAAGGCAGCAGGGACGGGCCAAGGCTCGTGAGAGTCATATGAGAGGGCTTTAGGGCTCCCTGCTCTCACCCCCCCCCCCCCACCCCCCACCCCTCCACCCCACTCCTCCACCCCACCCCGACCGTTGTCTGTCCATCCTGTCTCAGGTTGGAGGATGAGCAGCTCCAGGAGGACTTTGATTCTTGCCTTGCTTATACTACAAGTATGTGCCTCTGTCAAGGCCTGTGAACACACTCCGCGGCGCTAGGCATGCTGAGCCGTGCTACGTTACGTAAAAAAAAAACACCCCTGAGCCGCTTCTCTGGACATTTCACACCACTGTTATATGGGAACATGATTTATAACACACATGTGGCGAAAATGGCTAATCATTCCTGGTGCTTAGCGCTTGTTGGTGCTTGTTGTTTGTTCCTGGTGCTTGTTGTTTGTTCATGTTCACTGTTGAACGTACGAATTAGAGTACGAATTATGACTGCTGTAATACTGCACAATGAAGACATTTTTGGTAAGTAGCCAACATGGAGGAACTATGACCGTGAAGAGGTTTAGTGAACGTTAATGTTGTAATCTGTTTCTGCTTTCAGCTCAGAGTGTGAGAGGAAAAAGGCGGGAAAGAAAGAGAAAAAAAAAAGAGCCCATTGGATCAGGACCAGGGTCAAAGTGGCATGCCCCATCAGTACGGTACGCCATCCTTTCACTCACTCCCTCCCCTCAAACACACAGAGCTTAAGTCTCTCAAGAGTTGTAACAAAAGCGCTGAGTAAATGTACAAGACACTGTTCTTAAATCTGCTCTTGGAATGTTTAATTATTTACACCAATTTCGTGGGTTTTTCTTTTTTTTTTTGTCTCTAGAAAAGTAAACACCCGAAGGTTTAGGCGAGAGGTAAGCCATCAGTGGCTCCAGAGTGGATTTGTAGCGATGTGAACCCATACTAATACAATGATTGGAGCTTCTAACAAATGTGATTGTATGTCAGCGCATTACAGCAGTTAGATATCAGTAATCATAAACAGACTTCCTCTCTTCTGAGACATAGTTTCTTTTAATAATGCCCACTTCTTTTTAACCTCAATCCCACTCTTACGTTTGTAATTTGTCCCATTTTAGCTTTATTAGTCATCGAGCTGACAGCAGCTCAGGTGGATATTCCACTTTTATGAGAACGGATAAAATGGAATTTCTCTCTGGAATTTCCTGTGGCAGCAGAGCCTTGATTACACATGTTGGGCATTCCCAGGGCATACCTGGAGACATTCCCAGTCAAACTTTGTCATTCCCAGAGTGAAGGACTAGTGCCTGAAACTGTTTCAGCCCAACAACATGGCAAACAAGCTAAAACTAAAAGAGGAGGGAACCAAAAAAGGTTCCTCTAAATCAGTCTAATGAGTGATCACTGTTATGTAAAGACCGGCGGAAAAAGCATTGGTTCTCAAGAGATGCATCAGCGTGGAACTCTGATTCTACGCGTGCCTGAGCTTTGTAGTTGTAAGGTATGTAGTTTATTGTAGTATTTAAATTCTATATCCCCTTAAAAATAGCGGTTTTGAGGTTGCAGTGACGCGGCGTTGCATAGAAGACTGATTATATATAGACAGCCGTAGGCACTCTGGCTTTCAAAACATCCTCTGTGTTTACACAGAAAGCTGGTCTTTTTGTTCACGGTGGAATGGGAGAAGTAGCCTGCGGATGCAGGGAGTGATCGTTGCATCTGCTACAGTTGCCATAGCTACGCAACAAAACAAGGCCAAAAAGAAGGCCAAAAAAACCTTTTTCAGGTCATTGGGGGGTGGGGTGGGGGTTCCTTAAGAAAATTCACTAGTCATGATACAGACCTCAGTCTCACAGTGTCTCTGTCATTAGGGAGGACAGTGTGACAGGTCAGTGTCTCCGTCATTAGGGAGGACAGTGTGACAGGTCAGTGTCTCCGTCATTAGGGAGGACAGTGTGACAGGTCAGTGTCTCCGTCATTAGGGAGGACAGTGTGACAGGTCAGTGTCTCCGTCATTAGGGAGGACAGTGTGACAGGTCAGTGTCTCCGTCATTAGGGAGGACAGTATGACAGGTCAGTGTCTCCGTCATTAGGGAGGACAATGTGACAGGTCAGTGTCTCTGTCATTAGGGAGGACAGTGTGACAGGTCAGTGTCTCCGTCATTAGGGAGGACAGTATGACAGGTCAGTGTCTCCGTCATTAGGGAGGACAGTATGACAGGTCAGTGTCTCCGTCATTAGGGAGGACAGTATGACAGGTCAGTGTCTCTGTCATTAGGGAGGACAGTATGACAGGTCAGTGTCTCCGTCATTAGGGAGGACAGTGTGACAGGTCAGTGTCTCCGTCATTAGGGAGGACAGTGTGACAGGTCAGTGTCTCCGTCATTAGGGAGGACAGTATGACAGGTCAGTGTCTCCGTCATTAGGGAGGACAGTGTGATAGACCAGTGTCTCCGTCATTAGGGAGGACAGTGTGATAGACCAGTGTCTCCGTCATTAGGGAGGACAGTATGACAGGTCAGTGTCTCCGTCATTAGGGAGGACAGTATGACAGGTCAGTGTCTCCATCATTAGGGAGGACAGTATGACAGGTCAGTGTCTCCGTCATTAGGGAGGACAGTGTGACAGGTCAGTGTCTCTGTCATTAGGGAGGACAGTGTGACAGGTCAGTGTCTCCGTCATTAGGGAGGACAGTATAACAGGTCAGTGTCTCCGTCATTAGGGAGGACAGTGTGATAGACCAGCGTCTATGAGTAACCATTCTCATCACAGTGACATGCTCATCACAGCAAAATCGTCACAGAGACGCAAAATCAACCCGTTCTTAGGTGTTCATATGAAAAAAAAAAAACATTGTTAAGAAAAATTAAAAATTAAAGAGATCAAGCTATTTATTCACAGATCGAGATGGAACTGTACGTACAGTGAGAATCTTGGCGGCTGAAATGTCTCATGATATTTGGGGTGGTAAAAAAAAAATGCATGACTTCTTCTTCTTTTCTAAAATTCTTTTCAGCAGGATGACGCTCCTGTTTTGTAAGTTCATAAAACCAACAAAGAGATTATTGAGTTGTAGTCCCAGCATCTTGTTTGCGAAAAGAGATGATCCTTAAAATAGGAATCCGCCCGCTCTCTCTCTCTCTCTCTCTCTCTCTCTCTCTCCGTCCTATCTCCGCTAGGGTGCATAGGTCAACCAAGACTCATGTTTATAAACAGTGTGTCGTCAGGCGCTCTGAGGAAAAGGACTTGTAGACACGTTAATGTTTGAAACCGAAACAGAGGCCACTGTCACGCTTCATCGTCTAACTCAATTTCATACACAACTCGGGGAGCAGACTCAGAACTGTGAGTACTTGAATCGGTTTATTTAAAACAAGGGAAAGCAACATGTGGAGGGAGTCCTGCTCTACTGTGTAGAATTAGGAGTATTTTCTGTAATAAATCTGTGTGGCTTGATCTGTTGAATGGCAAGTGAGCAGCTCTCTCTTTTCTGTCACATTTTAGATTTTAACTCGTTGCATTTTTAAAACCTGAAATGGGACTGAGGCGTGTTTATTCTCATGAGTTCTTAAATTTCATGACTTTTTTTTTTTTGTTTTTTTTCAATTCACGAAAATTCCTTTCTCTCTCTCTTATTATTGCTGCAGAGAGCCATGTGCGCTTGCAGCCTTGTGATAGTTTCCAAAAATCTGATCCTTTCCCCTGTTCAGCACTTGTGTCTTGTTTAGGGGTTAGTTGAGCTCCGTTATCAAGTATGCAGCATTAATGCGTTGGGGCTTTTTAACAGCCCTCGTTAAGTCAGAGCGAGAAAAGCTAATCTGTGACGAGCCTTTGTGTTATCTCAAATTAAAAGGCCAGTAGTGCTTTTAAGGTTTAAAGTCCCTAATAATACAGGGCTTGTTAGCTTCCCATCTGGATGTCCTGTGATTATTTTTTTGCAACATGTGATGTGCCTGTGCTTTCTTTTAAAAAGCGTTTGACCCACAGGCCTCAGTCTAACACTAAGGCACTGATTTGGTCTCCGGGCTCTTTTAAACGTTTTTTTTTTACCCTCTTTCTTTATGGGCTTTCACTGTTATGGTGTCGTAGTGCCCTGGTGAAACCAAAACACTGTGGACATACAAGACATGATCGTGTTTGAAAACGTCATTAAAAATAGTGGATTCAAGTTTAGCTCCTGATTAAGCCGTGGGTTTGCTTATAGGCAGAGTTTCAGTTACTGGTGAAAGACTTGTGCAATTTGCCTTTGAAATGTTGCTGTGGTTGGATCTTCAGTTGCAGGCGAGGTTTCTCATAACATTATTTATTTATTTATTTGTTTGTTTGTTTGTTTATTTTCCATTCCAAGTTTTCGGTCTGTTGAAGGGCTTTCATACATTGCCCATTCCTTCTCTTCACGCCATGACACTCTCTGGGTTTGAAGGTTCTCAGAGACTTAAGGCTATTTCAGTTTGAGTCTCTCTCTCTCTCTCTCTCTCTCTCTCTCTCAGAGGCCAGAGGCTCTCTCTGTCTGTACACTGAACTCTCTCTCTCTCTCTCTGTCTCTGTCACTCTCTCTCTGACTAGCGCTTCCTGCGTGCTGGGGAACGGCTTGGTGTTCATTACTTCTCTAGCGTCTTGGGTGATGCTGCATTGCTCTGGCTTTAATCTGTCTTGCACTCCTGACTGTAGGAGTCTTGAGTCTTGGCTTCCTTTTCTCATTAACCCTTTTTTTCAGTTCTGCCTCCCCCAGACACCTAGCCCTTCATTTTCCTTCATAAGGACCTTTATGGTTGGAATTCACTTCTGTAGACCCACAATTAAACTCTCTCTCTCTCTCTCTCTCTCTCTCTCTCTCTCCCTCTCTCCATCTCTCCATCCCTCCTTTATGACACAGTTTTCTGATTTTTTGTTTTTCAGCCCTGTTTCAACTGTCTGTTAAAAACTTGACATTTTGAATATTATGTATTAATGGGCATATTTTTTTTCAGTGTGATTTATTCATAACAACATTATTTAGTTATTATGTGTGATCACAAAGAACACAAAGACTTTCTTTACCAAATGGAGAAAAAACAAAACCTTCTTTAAAGAGCAGATGCGGATTCAGTCGACCATATTCTCTCGGAAGAGAAACATCTAAAGTTGTATAGAAAGTGTACAGTTGTATAGAACTGTCATTATGGGTAAATGTGATCAGAACAGTTTGATAAATCCAGGGCAGGGGGAAGACTAAATTAAGTGCTGATTCACTGTCCATGTTGCCCATATAACTTTTTAATGTCCGCGTTATGCGAAATCCCTCTTCATGGATATCAGCGTTTGTAATATATTATTATTATTATTATTATTATTATTATTATTATTATAATTTACGAGTTGTCAGATTTTATGTTCCTGTGAGGTACATAAGTTTTGGGGGGGTTTTTTTGTTTGTTTTTTCTCACCAAATTGACTTTGTCCCTCTCTCCCTGGTGCGTTTTAGCACACTGCTAAAATTAGCACCCCGCTGTGACTTCTTGCATGATTGGAATTGGCCCATTACACAAGCGATTAGCCTAATTCATTTACCACATCCAGAAATGGTTTGGTTAGGGTTTTTTTTGTTCTCATTTTTTCTAATACTCAAGCTTTTCCAGTGTATCTAACCACTCCATTCTGGAGCCTTTGTTCTCTCTCACACTGCTGAATACATATATAGAAACGGACGATCATTATAACCGATTTTTTTCAGTCTTTTTATTTGTCATGCACATTACCATCTAATTGAGATTTGTATATAGTATAAAGTAATGAAACGGACAGCATCACTATTTATGGAATTTCACGGACTTACAGCTTACAGCTGTTTCAAACGCTTTTCAAATTACAGTACCGTACACATTAAATTACTGAATTGTGTATAATTCAAATACACAATAATACAGTACAGTACTGTACATAAAATATAGCTTATTGTAGTTCAAATTATAATTAGTCTATAGCCTAAAACATAAGAGCATTGTGTAGTTTACAAAATACTGTAACGTCAGTGGTGCAAATACAGGGTAAGCCACGGCTTGGCCGGGGTTTCAGTGCCTTTCACTGCCGAACTGGTAGCAGAGTTTGAAATCAAACTTATCAGTAAAATATTCTTAGGAACACCCAAGTTTCGCTGCTGCATCTGGTTGGCTCGTTTTTGGCAGTTTGTATCAAGGTGAGATGAGTCTAATGCATGTCACCGAGAGAAAACGACTTTCTTTTTCCCGCCGTCATTTCTGCGCACGCAGCGTTAGCCTCGAGTGGCTAGCCAGAGGCAGACGGGTTGGCGTGAGAAGTAGGCCTATCAAAGTAAAGTTTAAAAAAAAAAAAAAAGATTACCGTATATCGTCATGTATAAAAAGACCCAGAATGAACACTGTAAGCGGACTACTTGATTACTATAAGCGAATTATACAGCACTGTTCTTGTATAGGAATGATTCTGTCCTAAGCTTTTTGATCCATAAAAGCGGTTGATCACTATGACCGTGATCACCATAAGCGGTTTCCACTGTATATACACAAGTGCTCTTGTCCCTGTGGTCAGACACTGAGCCTTCTCTGCAGCCTGTGCTCAGTGAGTCGTGATGCTAATGTATTCCTGCCCTTAGGCCTCAGTCAGGCGGCCTCATGATTATCCTTAACATGTCTGTGCAACTGTTTCATTCAAGATCCCATCAGCCTTGCCCCCTGTGAGGAAAGCACGTGCAGGCCTACCACTTGACTGAAGTTATGTTACTGCTCCCGGCCTTGGCGTGGAAAAAAAAAGAAAGAAAAAACGTACCGTCCTTTGTCTGCAGCCCTCTGTAGTCGAGTTGTAGTTTTGCTGTATAAGATGAACTCTTGTTTGCCACGACTGATACAAATCAAATTTTTATTGGGGGTTTGATGTTGGAACTGGATTGGTAGAGAATTCCCTTTGATTTCCTGGGCTGGGGTGTTTTTAGTGATTTGATGTGGTACGTTCTCATCTCGTTCTCGGGTTTGTTTATTTCACAGTGGTACCAAGAAGAGGAGAGGATGAGAGTCCAAGTGCACACCAAGTTCTGTTTCATCTGTTTGTTCACACTCCTCCTCCATCAGTGCAGTCATTGTCACAGTGACAACCATCACCAACACCACGCCGACCATTCTCACAACGACCCCGACGAAGTCCACAGACACGCCCACAGCGACCTGCAGATTTCCCAGGAGCCCTACACGGGGCCCTCGGCCCGACAGACGCCCGGTAACCATGAAGACCCCGCCAAGAACGAGCAGCGTTACTACATTCAGCAGCTGTTCCGGCGCTACGGGCAGCAGGATCGGCTTGACTTCAGGGGCTTCCAGAGCCTGCTGATGAGCCTGGGGCTGGGGGAGGTGCGGACGGTGGAGATGGAGCACGAGGACCACGACCACGTGTCTCACCTGGATCTGCTGGAGGTGCAGGAAGGACATCACTCGCACTCGCCTGGCCACCCGCATCCGGACCATCCTCATCCTCATCATCATCATCCTCATTCCCACCACAACCATAATCCTGATGGTGACACGTCGACTTCCCGGGTATCTCAGTCGCCCTGCAGCCCGACGACAGACAGCGGACCACTGGATCCTCACGACGCAGAGCGTGGTCACGAAAAGGACGGTGACCACGCGCACGACCACACACATGACGACCACAACCACGATCACAATCAGACCCAAGGCCTTGACGTAGACCACGCTCACCCACATAGCCATGACGACGAGCACAGTCACGAACGTGCTGTCAATCACACACGAGACCACGACGGCAATGATCTCAACCCAGAGACCGCGCCACAAATCGAACGGACGCACGCCCATGGTCACGAAGACCACGGCAGCGAAGGACACCATCACGATCATCAAAACCAACATCCCCGTAAACATCCACACCACCATCACCAGCATCACCAACACACTCAAAACATCACACAGACACCCTCAGCACAACCCACAGAGGCATCAGAGCCTACTACAGAGACCTCTGCCTCAACGCAGCCGCCAACAGCAAGGCCTAAGAGGAACAGGAAACCCAACAGAGGCAGACCACAGCAAGGCCGGAACAGGGTCCCTGAGGCCTCCAAACCTCCTCCTAGTGTTTCAGAAGAGGACAGGGACCATGAACACGGTCACGACCATGAACACGACCATGAACACGGTCACGGTCGCGGTCATGGTCAGAGCCCCGTGAAGAAGGGGAAGAGAGAGGTGCCGGAGGAAACCTTGACCCCCGCTTTCACTAACTTGGCTGTGCATGTGGATCACGCAGTTCACCAACACGAGGAGGTAGGCTCGTCCATACCTCTGTCAACCCTATCCGAGTTTTTCTGATAGTTATCATTCAGAACACAAGTGTCGCGTTACTTCATTGATTGAAATTGCACACACCCTACTGTTCATGGTCAATAGCTTGGGGTAGTTGAAATTCACTCACTGTGAGCTCATGAACTCCTCAAAGTTGATTCTGAGGGAAGGCCATGAGCTGAAACCCAGCCAGTGGTCTTTGAGGCACATACTGTAGTGTCAGTGCTTTGCACCCAATCAATTTTACCGTGGTTCAGTTTCAGTTTCAGGGTTTAAAATTCATAGAGTGATGTTGCTGAAGCATGGGCTGACAGAGAGTTCCCTGAGATAGCTGATACTGTTTCTACTCGTAAGACTGCATAATCATCCTGAATCAAACTGCATACAGAGAATGTGGGCAGAGCCAGTATGTCATCGGTCTGTTAATTACAGATGCTTTGACGGTTTGAGGATGGTAACGAAACAGAACATTGTCTGTGACTTTTTGTGGGTCAGGTTTTTTTTGTTGAGGAAAAGAAAAATAAAAGGATGCAGCCCCTCCAGGTTCATGTTCAAACTGAGCAGTTAGCCTTACACATTCACCTACACATTCAACAGGGAAACAAAACGTCAGGGAAACACAGAGAAGAGTGTTAAGTAACCATTTGTAGTTGTGTGTGTATGTATGTATATGTATATATATATATATATATATATATATATATATATATATATATATATATATCTTTCTCCAGGCCTTGAATGTGTCATAAGCTCAAAAGGGGTGTGGTCAAAAGTGAGGTGACTAGAAGGACCATTGAGAAAGGATTTCTCTTTAATTCTTCTTTCTTTCTTTCTTGATTTCTTTCTTTCTTTCCTTCCTCTAACCATGGATTTCCTCCTCTTCCTAGTGTCTGAACCTGACACAGCTGCTAAACTACTATGGCCTGAGTGCGGACTCGCTCATCTCGCCGGTCCAGTTTACCTACCTGTGCCCAGCTCTGCTCTACCAGATCGACAGCCGTCTGTGCATTCGTCACCAGCATCACGTCAGCGTGAAGGAGACTGATGAACAGGCTCCAAACACAGGTAGAGACACGGCACCAAAACACAGCACCACAGACTCAGGGAGGCCCAGAGAGATTTTTACTGTATTTTGTCGTTTGGTCTGGGTTTTTCAGTCCGACTAAGGGTTTTTCTCTTTTTAACTTTCTGTTTCGTGTAGAAAGAGAGAAGAGAAGAAAAAAACACTCTTACAGCTTTAGTGAGAGCACTTTGGTGAGACTGCAGCTCCCATGATACTGTGCGATAAGTGCTTGATTTTGTGCCAGGTTTCATTGTTGCGAAAGTTAGTGATTCAGCTAGCAGTGACAACATTCTGACTGCCAGCTCATCTCTTCTCAAATAAGACACAGACACCATGTCGGGAATTGATATAAAATCCCAACATGGTATGTTTTGTCTAGATATGTGTATTATCTGAGAAAAGATATAGTGATATAGACAACATAGCGATTGCTGGACATACATAACGCTCAAATAATGTACTCGGTTGCCATACTGGGTATGGAACTGAATGTTTTCCTCGCTCCTGTGATGGAGTATCTGGCCATTTGGAAAATAGGAGCCCAGCGGAACCCAACTAGAACTCTGCATTCTAGAAACAACAAACTAAAACGATACATTCTACTGTTCCACTGGGCACTGTCTGACTGCAGGTAAAGCAGCTGAATCACTCCTCAGGTTGTGCCAGCGTTGGTGAGAATCATTTGGCCATCAGGTTCAGCCACGCCCAGACCTGTGTACAGACAAGCCAAAGCATGTGTGAATATGGTAAACAGTTCCACCTTTGAGAGTTAACACAGCATGCCTGCAGATCAAGCATGACTGTGTCGACACCACTCATTAGAGACCTGTAACCTATCTGGACAGGTGCTTAACTTAAAAATTGATTAGATCTCTTATGGCTGTTTCACCAAACTGTTTCGAAAAGGCATGAGTTTGAAATGCCCGAGGGTAGGTATTGTAGATTGCAAAAGTGACAGTTTGTATCAAACTATCCAGTCATCAAAGCTGCCAATTGTAATAAAGCCATAAAACGACTTTGACCTTGGACAAGCACAACGGCACTGACAAACACACGGTGCGATACAGCCCGGGTTTATTGTCCTTTTTTTTTTTTTTTTTTACGAGGGAGACTTGACTCGCGCTTCACTCCTCACAGTGCTGTTTCAGCGTCGTGGAGGGCATCCGGCGTGTCGTACGTCTGAGCCTGGCGCGGTGACCTTTGACCGGCGTGAGGTGGACTCTCCGCCTCTTCAGCGCACCAGCAGAGTTAGGAATCTTAAACAAATCCGCTCCGGCGCTTTCTTAATTGTTGAATAATGACGGGAGTGAAAGCCGACCGGAGGCCCCGTTCCTTTTGCCGCGGTTCTCGCTGCCTCAGAATTAAAGATGAGATGCGGCGAGGTGTGGAACACGCGGCGATAATTATGTTTCGCGGTGCGGTTCGAAGCGGTACATCTCCCGAGGTGAATTTGAAACATTGAGTTGAGGAAATTCTCCTTGAAGCCAGGCCGTTACCCTAGTGTTTTCCTGCTCTCCCTCTTCTCAAAGTCCCGGCAGTAAATGATAAATTGACCATGACGGTGATGGAAAAAGTTATGGAGCATAGCAACCCCTTCTGAGCACATTTACTTTATAAGTGTCTTTGCATTAGTTCACTTTGCATGGGTAGGTGTACTCCTTGTAGTGCATTTATGTCTTTGTGGCCTTAATGTATATGTGTGTCTTTGTGTCATTAGTGTCCCAGCATACACTGTTGCTTAGTTACCTTGGCTCTGTCCTCCTGTCTCATCGTGCTGAAGTAGAGACGGGCTAAAATAGGTCAGTAAGGTCATGTCTGAGTTAAAGGATTCCTGTAGGGGTAAGGTTAGACCAGGTCACGACCTCTGGCTCGTCAGATACGGGTCCGACCTTTTCCACGGCACTGTTTGACTGACGCAGGACAACTGAGCACAAACGAGTATAACTCTTACAAACAGTGACATTAAATGGTTAAAATTCTTGTTCTAGCTCTTTCTCGTGAAAGAAAGTGACCACTGTCTTCTATTTACAGCATGGAAAACATTAACCAGGATGTCACGCATTACGACTGAGCGATTACCACATGCATTACTGGCATCCAGTACTGCCTGTCCCCCACACCTCGCTTTTTTTTTAAGGATTTGAGTTAAAAGTCTGTGTTAAGCATTTTACCTTGATGCGATTACGTAACTAAAGCATGGGAGTTCCAGGTTGGATGAGACCTGGGGAGTCATGAGTAACCTTTCAGTGACGGGTTTGACTTTGACGCAGTACACGTGTCAGAATCCGTGTAGAAGACCTTTTATGTGAGAGTCGACCTCCTCTCTGAGATTCTCCACCACAAACCATGAAAACGCCATCTCAAGTCTGAAAAGTCCGGAAAAAAAAATCTGTAAAGTCTGAATTTCCACAGACAGTTTGACCTCAGTTTAAATGAGGTACTCTCCTTCTCAGTCCTGGTATGTGAGGTCAGAATAACCCTTTTAATTAGACCGACGTTACACTGGAGGTCATGTGACGTCTTTGCCCTCCTCTAGTCCGTTATTGAATATAAATGGAAATGGAATGAATCGAATACATATCAGAGTGTATTTCACACACATTTGAATGAATGAATGAATGAATGTGCATTTATTGAATCACTACACACTGATCTGGCTGAAAGTATGAGTTGGTAAGTCAGCTCCATACTTGTCGTTGGGCTTCACTGCAATGAGAGGGTGTGGCACACACACACACACACACACCTGTTGAATATTCTTGACGTCCTCTCAGGCTCTGACGGTTAATGGCTTGAGTGCTTTATCCCATTTTCTCAGTGAGAGAGGCAGCGCTGGGTCTTTTTTCTGTTGCTTTCTCTAGGGGAGGGAGGGGGAGAGAAAAAAAAAAAAGAAATAAAGTAGTGTTTCAGAAACCGATTCGGTGGGCGCCGGCCTGATGAGCCTAATTGCTGTAGAAGTAATTAGTGCGTTCTGCTTGTCTTAAAGGGTCTTTTTTTTCCCTCTTGTGAGAAGCCTGTCTCTTCTGTGAGCACACTTAGCATTCTTAGAGTTTTCTTAATGACTCCTAATCTGCCACCTGTAAAATGCTGAGAAGAAAGCGGTTTGCTTGTTCTCCAGTTTGGGGTTTGGGGTGGTTTGTACGTATAATTTATTTCAGTGGTGAAATGAAGAGGTGTGTGTGTTGTGCCCCCCCCCCACCCCCCTACCCCCCTACCCCCCTGAGCTCTATGCAATGTAGTCACAACTCTGGTGATTCTCATGTAGCGCTTGCATGAAAGCCGTGCTCTGATTGGAGAGGTTAGAGGACTTTGAACACACGCTGCCTCTCTCTCAGTCTACTACAGTTCAGCCAATCGAGTGACTAGGTAGGGTGATCTGGCAACCTGTCACATGACCCAGGCCCCTCCCACTCAGCCTGAGCACAGTACTCTTTACATCTTGGGTTTGAATGGGATTCATGGCATTCGTGTGTGTGTACATATATGGTTGAATTTCTTAGCTTTCATGAAGGTCTTGATTTATTTCACTAACCTTTCACTTTCATTAAAAAGAGTATATGGATATGTACACACACACACACACACACACATCTATATCTATATATATGTATGGAGGGAGGGAGAGATACTCTTTTTAATGAAAGTGAAAGGTTAGTGGAATCAATCAAGACTTTCTAAAAAGCTGAGAAATTCAGTCATACAGTTTAGGAGGTTGTTTCTGTGTTAGACTTTATGGTCAATATGTTATGAAGCTGCACTTCAAATAAAGGGGAAAATCATTTATACAGTTTATTGCATTATACAGTTATTATACAATATATTATGCTATTAAACTGACCTCAGAAAGGACGTTTAATCACTTTGTGGGAGTACTCTCCATCTGTGAAGGAAGAGCGCTGTAAGAAGCCCCTGCTTGGGGGCGCTGGGGATTTGGGTCTCATTTCCTGTTAACCGTCGTAAATGCCCATCTCTTTCCATCTGAGGTTGACGTGTAGTGGAGCTGGCTTTCTCTATGCCATCAACATGTGATTTTTTTTTTACTCAAGAATAGAATCGAGTGTCTCTCTATGGCAGCACTCAACACACTTCCTCTCTCTCTCTCTCTCTCTCTCTCTCTCTGTCTCTCTCTCTCTCTCTCTCTCTCTCTCTGTCTCTCTCTCTCTCTGTCTCTCTCTCTCTCTCTGTCTCTCTCTCTCTCTGTCTCTCTCTCTCTCTCTCTCTGTCTCTCTCTCTCTCTCTCTCTGTCTCTCTCTCTCTCTGTCTCTCTCTCTCTCTCTCTCTCTCTCTCTCTCTCTCTCTCTCTGTCTGTCTCTCATATTCTCTCATTCTAGTGTGGATCTGGGTGTGGGGCTTTGTGTCCATCACCATTATCAGCCTGTTGTCTCTGCTGGGCGTGGTACTGGTGCCCATCCTCAACCAGTCCTGTTTCAAGTTCCTCCTCACCTTCCTGGTGGCCCTGGCCGTGGGAACACTCAGTGGAGACGCCCTGCTCCACCTGCTCCCTCACGTAAGTACGGTTCTATGACCGGAGAACCAGCCGAGCCCAACCCTGTGGGTAGAACCGAACGATTAGACAGGGTTACCACTCAAGTCCCCTGCCCTTCCCATGCAGTGAGGAATGAACATCTAGGTCCTTTTACACCCGCCGAACGGCAGGTGTTAACCAGCCTAAATCAAATGCCAAATCCAATTACTTATCCATTCATGCGGAATACAGGCAAAGTCAGACAGCAGATAGTGGGTAGCATACAAACCTGCCTCGCCAAATCACATCTTCAGTCTTAGAATACCGCACCTCTCTTCATCCTGCAGCTTACCACAGCTCAGAAGGAGATCTGTACCCCAAGCCTCAAAGTCAAACATATTTCAAATCAAGCAGTCGTTCAGTAGGCTACTGGAGTAGTAGGGATTTCAGTACGTTTATCATTGATTTCAGTGTGTTTATTGCCTGCCTCCCCCTCTCGTTTAAGACCACCACTTTCCTGTTCACCTTTTAGTCTCAGGGAGGCCATGACCACGGAGCTGAGGGGCACAGTCATGAAGGTGAAGACCTGCTGTCAGAGTTTGACGCGGTATGGAAGGGTCTGACCGCGCTGGGGGGAATCTACCTCCTCTTTATCGTGGAACACTGCATCGGCATGGTCAAACACTACAGAGACCAAGGGGTGAGGAGACTCCAAAAACTCAGCTTTTACCCTCGTTAACCATCACTAATTAAACAGCGCATTATACAGCAAATACTGCAGTTCGAGGACTTTACCCATTTTGAACAAATAAGTTCTGAGTGGAGTAAAGACTGAAAACAGGGAGGAAAAGGACGAAATAAGACAGAGCCACCAGAAAAATCAGAGGTTTAAAAGTGGTCAGTGTTTCCTAATTTATTTATTTATTTATTTTTATTTATTCTCAACCACCTTTTTCCTGTCTGGTGCTCCACAGGGATCGTTCTTTAAGAGGAAGAAGAGGGGAGAGGAGGGGAAGATTGGGAGGAAGCTGTCAGACCACAGGTTGAACAGGCGTTCTGACGCTGAGTGGTTACACCTGAAACCGCTAACAGAAGGTACAGACGCCAGGGCTCTCTCCACTCTACTCACACTGACCTGAAGTCTTTCTCACGTCACGTTTTCACTCTCTCCACTCTACTCACACTGACCTGAAGTCTTTCTCACATCACATTTTCCCTCTCTCCACTCTACTCACACTGACCAGAAGTCTTTCTCACGTCACATTTTCACTCTCTCCACTCTACTCACACTGACCTGAAGTCTTTCTCACGTCACATTTTCACTCTCTCCACTCTACTCACACTGACCAGAAGTCTTTCTCACGTCACATTTTCACTCTCTCCACTCTACTCACACTGACCAGAAGTCTTTCTCACGTCACACTTTCACTCTCTCCACTCTACTCACACTGACCAGAAGTCTTTCTCACGTCACATTTTCACTGTCCCCACTCTACTCACACTGACCAGAAGTCTTTCTCACGTCACATTTTCACTCTCTCCACTCTACTCACACTGACCAGAAGTCTTTCTCACGTCACATTTTCACTCTCTCCACTCTACTCACACTGACCAGAAGTCTTTCTCACGTCACATTTTCACTCTCTCCACTCTACTCACACTGACCAGAAGTCTTTCTCACGTCACATTTTCACTCTCTCCACTCTACTCACACTGACCTGAAGTCTCTCTCACGTCACATTTTCACTCTCTCCACTCTACTCACACTGACCAGAAGTCTTTCTCACGTCACATTTTCACTCTCTCCACTCTACTCACACTGACCAGAAGTCTTTCTCACGTCACATTTTCACTGTCCCCACTCTACTCACACTGACCAGTTCTGAAGTCTGAAGTTTCACTTTCTCCTGCATATTCATTTTCGCAGTGTGTGTGACCCATATGTAACATAAGTGTAAACCGCCCCTTTACGTCGAAAAGCCCCAAATGCAAAAACAAACAACAGGAACAACAACAACAACAACAACTTCTGTCTGGACAGAAGTGTCAGATCCACTATCCCATCGTCGTGGCTACAGACATGCCAGATTTCTGCTTTAGTGTTTAAGGTGATAGCTCTTGGTTACTCCTGACTGAAAAGGGGAAAAAAGACCCAAAGTTGTAGGTATAGTGCTCTGTGCAACTATTGATGCATCTGTTCTCAGGTCTTTGTTGTCACCAGTCCTGCTGAAGACACAGTTACAGACAGACAAGAAAGACAACCAAAGCCAAAAAAAAAAAACCCTTCTTCTGTGGCTGACAATTCCAGTTTGATAAATTTTGATTTGTACTGGTCGTACACAAGTTGTGTACCTATGAATCCAGTGTCTTACCTCAGATCTGGCACAAATCACAAAATCAGAACTGAAAAGTTGTCACTTCCTATTTTTGTGGCTGATTGCATTGTGTTAAAACCACCCAGTCTGTCTGTGTCATGTGAGGACGGTGCAGTCTAAACTGGGTCACTTTTAACTGCAGTGTGACTGTGCTTTAACCTTTACAGGAATCTAGAGCAGTTCAGAGCTCATTTACACGTATGGACAAATGGAACCTATCAGGAATATTGTAGTGCTCAATAGATTTACCTCCATATATATATATTTTGGCTTTTCCATATGACATTTCTGACATGTTTTGCGTTGGCTGTGTTTTTGAGTGGAGTTGAAACACTGACTGTGTGTATTTCAGGGGGTTTGTGTGTGTGTGTGTGTGTGACTAATCAAACTGTTAATCTGTTCACAGGCCCTGATAACTCAGCAGTGTCTGGGCACAATGACACCCAGCTGACAGACCTCCAGCCACCAGACTCGCCCAGTAAGACCCCACTGGCCATCACAGACACCAAACAGGGCCAGCAGGGGGCGACGAGTCCCGCCAGGAAGGGCAGCAAGAAGGAGGACGGGAGGAAGCGCGGGCACGGCCACTCTCACGGCCACGGGCACTCCCATCACGGGCACTGCCACTCTGACCAAGAAATGAAGGATGCTGGGATAGCCAGCATCGCCTGGATGGTCATTATGGGAGACGGCATGCACAACTTCAGCGACGGCCTCGCCATCGGTGAGTCGGCCCCTGTCGTTACCGCGGTTACCCGAAAAGACGTTATGTGGCCGTGGTAATTTACGTAAAATATAAAGCTGATGACAAAATTAATTTACGAAATATCACGTGCTTACTTTACCCCAAAATATTTTTTTTCTTTGTATTTATTTTTATTGCGGTGAAAGTTGTATAGTTTGGTTCATCATTAAAAAAAAAAACAAAAAACAAACAAACAAAAAAAACCAGCATCAGTTACACTTGTAGAAATGTTATTTTGCTGTAGACGATACGGGTGTTAAAATTCACCTTCCCTGTTTTTTTTTTTTTTTACGATGCCAGAGTGCTCGTCTGTTTCAGTTCACAGGAGCTATTCCAAAGATTCTATTCAGAGACGCTTTTTAACCAAAGCCATGGGGAAAAAAAACAGAACTGTATGGGCTGAAGGACTGAGAGAACAGATCAATAACTGAGTCATAAATGTTTTTTTGTTTTTTTTTCTCTTCCCCTCCGTCAGGTGCGGCTTTCAGTGCCAACATCACAGGGGGCATCAGCACTTCGGTGGCTGTGTTCTGCCACGAGCTGCCCCATGAGCTGGGTAAGTGGAGGTGTTCTCGGCCTCGACGTGACCGTAGGGGGGCGGGGAGAGAGAGAGAGAACAAGGAGTACCCAGCGTTCCCCTGCATATTTAAGCAGCTCCAGTAGCTTGTTTAGCAAGCCGTTTAGAGGAGGACTTTATTTTTTGTTGTTGTTTGGGGTTTTTTTTGCATATAAGGCAGGGAGAAATGAAAGTTGAGAAAAGCAGGGGTTTGTCTCAGACCGAGGTGGGGTGCAGCTGCTTAAAGTTATAAAAAAAAAAAGACCCGAGTGTTGGAAACGTGAGCAGATCTGTCGAGTGGGACAGGACGTGAAGAGGATATGCGTTAAACTGGGAGTGGGCAGCTGGGGCCAGCGCTCTGTTACCGCGTTTACTCCGTTAGCTTTACCGCGAGCAACGACTTTTTATGTCTGCCGTCGTCTCTTCTGTCCAGTATCGATCAGTCTGCAGACCTCTAGAGAGAGAGAGAGAGCAGCGGACAGCAGAGGAAAAGATTTCCATTCATCTCTCTGTCCACTCTCTGCTCTTTCCCCCGCTTTCATGTTTTTGAACAAATGGATAAAATAAAACATCAATCTTAACACCGTGATGCCCAGCCGTGGCAACGTTAGAGCCGACAGTAGGAAAAACCCAAACTCTTCAGTCTCAACATGTCGATTAGAGTGAACAAAACTTTTAAAACTTTTGCTCAAACCGGCCTGAAAGATGTACTTGACGAAAATTACGTACAACTTAATGAGGATCACAATTTGAAATCACTTCAGTTTAAAATCATTATCTGTCTCAAACCAAGAGCTCAGATGTCATAATGGCTCCATTTAGATTCGACGAGCTGTGTTACATTCGGTCTGTCGCTTTATCTTCCGTGGGCGCGACGGCTTTCTCCCAGCGGGCAGCGTTCATCAAGCCAGCGTCGAGTCAGAATCCGCTCAGCCTCCCAGCACGGCGCTGGTGAGACGCAGAAATCACCTGGGCCATTAGCACCTCGCGCTTTGGTTTATTACCTGTGATGTGGTGCGCTAATTGCCTTTCATGACACACAATGCCAGCAGGACCAGAGTGGAGAGATGTGAACAGGTAGAGAAATACAGTCTGGTTGAGCGATCCTGCCTCTCCCAGTGCTACACTGCTGGGCTGGAAGTTCTGAACTAACATATTTGTAACGATCATCAGGGCATGAGGACGCAGGACACAGCGCAGGCAGAATGTAGGTTGGCCTTACTACATTCGGATGCTCTGTGGTCTGCTCTTCACCGTTTTGGTAGCAATGACACCCGTTTCCCAGGAGGGCCTGAACGTTCCACGTTGACACTCGTTGGCTCAGAGCAGGCGACTGACGCGGTCAAAATGTCACAAACATTTCAGCCAAATAAACATTTCAAGAGTATCGGAAATGGTTTTTTTTTTTTTTCATTGCTGTACGCAGCTGGACCAATCTGCCTCGTTATAATCAGAACCCTCACCAGAACGTTCTAGATGTTAGCCCGTCAGGCTGGTAGTGTATTCTGGCGGTGCCTCTCTCCTCGTTCTCGCTCACGTTCGCCGACCGAACAGGAAGCTGTGTGTGACGTGTGGGTTTAAAGGCCGACGGTTGACGCGTGTCTTGTTGTGTGTCTTGTCCAGGAGACTTTGCGGTGCTGCTAAAGGCTGGCATGTCGGTGAAGCAGGCCATTGTGTATAACCTTCTCTCCGCCCTCATGGCCTACGTGGGCATGTTGATTGGCACGGCCGTGGGACAGTACACGCACAACGTCACCAGCTGGATATTCGCCATTACAGCTGGCATGTTCCTGTACGTGGCTTTGGTCGACATGGTAAGTCAATGTCTTTTAAAACCAAGCTTCAAGTCTCTCAGTCACCATCAACCTTTAATCAAACAGTTATTTTCATGACTCGTGTTTATCACCAAAGGTCTGCGTTTGACTTTAGACCTCCGACAGACGTCTGTACCTTTTGGCAAATTCGTGGTCCGGCTCCCCCTGGAGGACAAATAAAGATCACGCAGTTAATTTTTTTGGTTTTCCTTTTTCCTGTGAGGCCTGTGCTGAGCTGTGTGTGGTTTGTCTCTCCAGCTGCCGGAGATGCTCCACGGAGACAGCGAGGAGCACAAGCGCTCCCACATGGGTCACTTCATCCTGCAGAACGTGGGCATGCTCACCGGCTTCGCCATAATGCTGCTCATCGCCATATTCGAGGATCAAATCGTGATCGAATTTGGCTTTTGAGAAAACTGAGAGAAACTGGGACCTGTGGGGGGTTGGGGGCGGGGGGTTGTTTCATTATCTGGGCTTTGTCATGGCGCACACATACTGTACAGTCGGGGCTTTTTACGTGGCTTTTGTCATATTAGTGGTCGTGTCTCGCGCAGCATGACTCAACCGTTCTCGCTCATCTCTCATGGTCGTCAGTATTGCCCATCTCAGACGGTATCTGCCACTTCTAACGGACACGCAGGTGAACACCTTTACACATTCACGGCCTTTTTTTTCTTTCTTTTTTTTTAAACCTTCTGGCATCTCTAGCTCTCCATCTTCTTTGTTTCCCATGAAAATGGTGACTGTAGAAACACAGATTAAGGGCAGTTGACAGTGACACACCAGCTTGACTCCCTCTGTTGCCTGCCGTATCATCCAGTGCAACTATGAGTTGGCTGTCTTAGAGAGAGAGACTGTCCTCTGTCTGTGAAGGCTTCCTCAGTGAAGTCAGTCTTCATCAGTGCATTGGAAACTCTTTTTTTATATATGTAAAACTCTGAAGTGTAGACCCTGAAGTCCTCTTTATGTCAGTGTGCCGGGATCAGGCCTTTCCTGTCGCTTTAACGCCAGCCTCGGTACCATCGGCTCAGTGTGAGGGACGATTGTGCCGACAGCCGGACGCCTCTCGAGCGCTAACAGCAGAGGACAGTCTCTCTCTGAGAGACAGAGCGTCACATTAACACACAAGTCTACCCTCCCCCCCCGTTCACTGTCCTCCTCTAGACTGTCACTAACACACAAGTCTACCCTCCCCCCCTGTTCACTGTCCTCCTCTAGACTGTCACATTAACACACAAGTCTACCCTCCCCCCTGTTCACTGTCCTCCTCTAGACTGTCACATTAACACACAAGTCTACCCTCCCCCCTGTTCACTGTCCTCCTCTAGACTGTCACATTAACACACAAGTCTACCCTCCCCCCTGTTCACTGTCCTCCTCTAGACTGTCACATTAACACACAAGTCTACCCTCCCCCCGTTCACTGTCCTCCTCTAGACTGTCACATTAACACACAAGTCTACCCTCCCCCCCTGTTCACTGTCCTCCTCTAGACTGTCACTAACACACAAGTCTACCCTCCCCCCTGTTCACTGTCCTCCTCTAGACTGTCACATTAACACACAAGTCTACCCTCCCCCCGTTCACTGTCCTCCTCTAGACTGTCACTAACACACAAGTCTACCCTCCCCCTGTTCACTCTAGACTGTCAGCGACCTCACCAGAGGTTCTCGCCCTGCCATTAGTGGTACATTTGCGTGTCCGTTTGGTCATTCATTGCAAACTGTGTGTCCTGATGTGATCTGTCTAGTGTTGTGTTATCATTGGAGTGCCATGTCCCAGCCTCTGAGCTCCAACAATACAGCAGTTTCCCCCAGTGCCGCTGTCTCCACCACTAAAGGTCCTCAGGAGGTTCCCCCTCCTGTGTCTGAAACCTGTGGCAGCCATTCTGTGCCAAGTCTCAAACTGGCCAATGATCTTCTCTGAGATAGTGAAATATTTTTGACATGTAAGCTGCAGTTTGTTTGTTTCTTTGTTTTTGTTTTTTTTGTTTGTTTTTTTTTGTCGTCCGTTCGTCATCATGGTGTTAGTAAATCTGCTTCAGTAAGTCTGCGTTTTAAACTGAGACTAAACATTCTTAACATAGAAGCTCTGCACTACCATCACTGCCTAACGTTAAAGTCATTATTGAGTTGGTCTGTAGTTAGGTTTTCGGTTAGGATTATTTTTTTATATATCATATCATATCTGGTCCACTCTTTTGAGTGTGAGTTGAATTAAGATACATGACAGTGTTACGAAATGTGTATGTAAGTACAGCCTTAGGGAAACTCTCCTGGCAGGTCTGACCAGGTCAAATTCCTCTGTAAAAGTACAGTATGGAAGATGGAGATGAAGCATCTTGGCCATTGCTCTCAAATGAACTAGAATACAAAGCCCCATCAGTGCACGGTGAAGAAGATATTTATTTATAAAATTGCAGGTAGTTTATCAATCAGCATCTTCAGAGCCGATAATGGCCTGTATCTGCAGTACCAGCAAACAACTGAAGTCTTACGCGTTGTTTTATTTATGTTCATGTCACTCATTCAGACTCTTTTTTTTTTTGTAAGCGTTTTGATTTTGTTTCCTCTCTCCTAGCCTGCCTCACAGACTTCCATGTTACTGCTGTGGGATACTGAATCGTGCGTTACTGCCTAATTCATCTGGAAAAAAAAAAAAAAAAATCAAATTGATCTTTTGCCTGAAAGCTCCTCTACTTTGAGAGGTCTTGTTAATTTGACGTTGATCCGTGTGAAATCAGACGTCGAGAAGAGATTTGGGAAGGATGGTTCAACCAAAGCGTGTTTTAAGTTACCTCACCTGCTGTGGATAAGCGGAGCGTGTTAGTAATCCCTCGTTTTCAGTCGTTTCGGCAAGAAAACACAAACGCCAGGGCGAACGTTGTTCCGCACGGATTACGCGATAAGGCTGAGAGGGGCGGGGGGGGGGGGTCGCTAAAGCGTTTACCAAAATTTCGGCAGATCGGCTCCACGCAGCTACACATCAAGTGTACATGAAGCAAACTTTTTTTTTTTGTCCTCGAAGGCTTAGACATTTCTAAATGAATGAAGTAGCCCTGCATCTTCATAAGGTGACTTAATAGATTAACTGCACTGGTTGCAAGACAAGCACTGCTCAGTCAAACAGACCACAAGAACGCTTTTCCATTCGAAGTATGCGTGTTCTGTAATTGTCCAGTGCGGATTCTTAACATTTCAGGGTGTATATGTATATATATATATGTAATCATTATTTGCTATGTAAGTAAATTAGAAGTTAAACATGAACACGTAGACATTCTAAGAAACCATGCATATTAACCAGGGTGGATCCCAACATCCAACGCTACAAATTCCAAATGGGTTTTTTTTTTTTTTTTTTTTAGCAAAGGCATTGTGAGTAAATGACCGCCTTTTGCCAATACAGGTGACTTGAAACAAAGACCTTTGGTATTCTGGTCAACTGTCCTTCAGATCAAACAAACCTGTCTCCGTATTATGTTTGGAATAATATTTATGACAATCTTTGACCCCTGTGAAGCAAAACCATCCAAGCAGTTGATGAATATATTCAGTTAATATTGGATTTATGATAAAATTTGCACTTGTGTTGATGATGTAGTTCTGGTGATCAAAACCATGGGACATCTGCTCTTAATTTCTGCTTAATTTTATTCCCAAAATGAAGTCTTTTCTTTTCTTTGTTTTTTTTTTTCTTTGTCAATGCTCCAAATCCTTGACATTCGCATCGCTAAATGTGACAGACATCATTTCAGCCATGCCAGACGGAGGCCGTTGGGCTGAGGTAGTGAGTGTGAGTGTGTGTGTGTGTGTGTGTGAGTGTGAGTGTGTGTGTGTGTGTGTGTGTGAAGTGACTGCAGTGGTAGTCACCTCCAGACATTCCTTGGCTGGGTGTTTTGGCTGCTAGTGTACCTGGCCGGATTGGGAGCGGAGCACATTAATGTGTGTGATCACCGATTATTCTGTCACCGTGTGACATCCGTGGTCTCGTCCTCTTGGGTGGAAAACATCGTCCAGCACATTCGGTTTTTGTCTAATGTACGTCATTTTGAACAAATCATGCATGAGGCATGAGGTTAATGGAACAAAGAGAAACATTTTTTTTGTTGTTTTTGATGAGATTATTATTATTATTATTATTTTTTGTTAAATAAGAGAAAGAAAGTGTTTGGTGAACATTTTGTTGGCGTGTATCTTCTCTTCAACAGAATGCATGTGAGGCTAATGAGGTATTCTTTGGGGCCAGTGCTGACGTCGGAGTTGGTTTCTCCTTATTTGAAAATCCATTAGATTTAGTTAGGTTATCTTCTTCTCTGTTTGAGAGTCGTAACACGCGCCCCTCATGTTTTTCTAATTGTCAGAGATGCATTTTGTCTGAATAACAGCCAGAGCTTTTCTGAATTATTTTAAAAGGATCAAGAGCACACGTTTTTGTCGAGTTTTAAAATGCTTCTGTCCCTATGAGCTAACCAAAAAAAAGCAAGAAACCACGCCCCGTTATATAACCAATCATAAGCCACAAAAACTGACACTGAATCAACCAGCTTCCCATTTAAAGTCCATGAAACATTTCAGCCTCCACCTCTCAGTATGTGGATCGTCCAGAACCCTGAGAAGAGGCCGTCAGAACAGTTTGACCAAACAAAGTTTGTTTTTACCCCAAAGGATACTTCTTTGCTCTCCCAGTCTTTACGGTTCCCCTTTTCTTTTCTTTTTTTTTTGTTGTTGTTATTGTTGTTTACAAAAACTGGATGTATAACTGTGTTCACTGCATTGGCCATCATTGCTAATTGTCTGTGCATTTCGCTGTCAGGAACGGAAAATAAAGTCTGCAAAGTGACTCTCGCGTCTGATAAGTTCTCTAAATACACAAGGACCTACCGAAATAAAAGAAACACCTACAGAAAATGTGTCAGTGTGCTGTGGCCTGGATTATATACAAATGTCCTACAGGTCTGTTGCTGGGATATCATTCTGCACCAGAAACTCCATCATTTAGTGTTTTTCTCCGAGAAAATCCAAAAAAAGAAACAGTGCACCTGTGACAATTTTTAAGCGTTAAAACTGGGTTGAAGCCAGGCAGATGACGAGGTGTCAGCATACACTCTACACCGCTGTCAACAGTGTTCTGTGGGCGGGAACACTGTCGTCTCAGAAAAGAGGCTCCTCCCATCAGGCTGGAGATGCATTGCCCTGACAGGTGATCATTCACAATGGCTTTGGGCTTACTGACCTTGTCCACTAAGGCCTTGAGTCGACTGAAACCACTCCCAAACTGAGCCAGGCTTTTTGAAACACTAGAACCTAAGTCAAGTCAAGTGAAGTCACTTTTATTTATATAGCACATTTAAAAACAACAGAATGGGGGTTGACCCAAAGTGTTCTCCAGTGGCGGCACCTGATGGTCTTTCCATCAGACTGCCAATATGACACCGTCTAAGCCGCCGTTCACTGTGAGACATTGGGAAGTTGAGCAGTTACAACACCGCTGAAGCGCCTACTAAAGGCACTCCTCAGCCAGACCCAGGTGAGGGAACCTGTCTGGCTTTTTTTTTTGTCAAATACCATCCCAAACATGATAGGCTGTTAACTGCATAATGTACTGCACATCTGACCTGAAGTGCCTGCTCTCTGTTAACTCCCCATCCCTCCTTTTCCTCAAGCGGTTTCCCGCTTTCCTCTGGAGGTTACGTTCATGTGTCGCCCTCAGCGCGGCCTGCTGCTGAGTCCCAGCCTCCTCTTAAAGATCAGGACATCAGTGACACAGCTGTGTGGCATTTTTTCACCAGTTCCCCTCACAGCTCTGTCTCACAGGCAAAACCCACAGACTGTGGGTCTTCATTATACAGGCAGGCTGTTTACTAAAACGCAAAGATAAATACTGTGACAAGATTGATTTCAAATCATTTCGTTTTAATGAGTCGATTTTTAATCTCTCAAAAATAGAATTCCGAAAAGCGGCAAAGGTCATTTATCTTGTGTCTGAAACATCATAAAAATGTTCTCAAAGATTAAAGTGCGATCTCGTCTGCTTTGTGAAGTTTTTGCCTCTTCTAATCGCCTACATTACTAAAACTGTTCAATGTATTTGAAGTGTATTTCACCCCTCCTACCTCTCACTAAGGCACATTTTGTGAATTTCAATGTTATGAAAAGCTTTATTGAAACATTTTTCAGTCAGACATGCAGGGAGAAACGGCCCGGAGAAGAGAAACCCTCTTGCGGTACAGCGACAAACAGAACCGGGTGTAATGAAGGAGGGGTCCAGCCCGGAGAGGTTACGAGTCCAGCTGACACAGCAGCGCCACGCCGCGCCGGATCCAGTGCTCCGCCGGCACGTCGGAGTTGAGCGTCATGGCGATGACGTAGTTGGTGGAGTGACCGGTGGTGGAGAGGGTCCCGCGGCGCTCGCTGGTTTTGTAGACGGGGGAGAGATAACACTGACGCTCGGGGATCTCCTGCCTCTTTATGGGCTTCAGCCAAATCTGCAGCCAGGGCCAGAGAGAAGGGGGAGGGGGAGGGAGAGGATCTGAATTCTGTGGCTTTTCATTTATCAAAGTCACTCTGACTCACGGGGTGTAGCTGCTTGTTAAAAAACTCCCATTAAGGGATATCATTTTGTCTTTTTCTTTTTCTTCCTTTTTTTTTTTTTTTTTTTTAAAGTCAAACATCAAAAGCTCTGTTACCACACGTTTCTTTGAGGCATGGCGTGTAAAAGCAAAAGAGAGAGCCAAAGTTACAAAGCGACAAACTCCAGACATTAGGAGGAACTTACAGCAAGAGTAAGAGCAGGTGCGGAGAAATCTCCTGAACAGAAGGAGCGTTAAAAGGAAAGAGGGAAAAGTGATTAAAAGTGGAGAAAAGAGGAAGGGTTGATTGAGTCGTCTAAAAGCGAGAGCAGATGAGAGATGCCGGCAGTCTAATGGAGAGAACAGGGATGAGTAATGCTCTTTATGAATAATATGATTTCAGATCTAATGTAATCAGAGGGGCCGGGGTACATAGTTTCACAGTCATCAAACGGTAAACAATGGCCCAGGTGATAAACAGAACCGGGTCCTCAGGAAACCTGTCTGCACTGAAACGACACTACAAAAAAAAAAAAAAAAGAAAGAAAGAAAACGAAAAGCTAAACCCACAGAATTATGCGAGTTATGGGAAGAACTGAACTCATTTGAATTAAATAAACAAAAAAATCCAGTGATGAATTTGCATTTCAAAGTTCTGGTAAGTCTCCACCATGCACAATAAACATATTTCATAAATAAGTTCTGCTCTTGTCAAAAGTCTTGGCGTTAAATTGCCCTGAAATGTCTGAATATTAAATAGCAACTTGTGCATAATTTATAGTCATCACATCAAATGTGTAAGGCAAAAACAAAAACAAAAACAAAAGATGTATCATTCAATCAGTCGTGTTTTGTCTCCTGACTCCATGTGAACCTGCCAGCAGCACTCTGTTTCAGTACCTCATCCAAACCACTAGTCATATATCACATGTATCTGTAATTACCACTCCTACTCTCCTCAAGATCAAACAAATCAGAGGAAATCAACTTTTGTGGTCTGTAAAATTGGTTTGCTTCACAAAAACGAAAAAACCTGTCCTACGACAGGACATCCAAACAGCCTGAGAGGGATGAGAAATGGTGGGATTTCTCTTTCGGATGCTCTGTGTTAGTCAGGGAGGCTTAAGGGGCCTTTTAAACATTGTGTTGAGATGAAAAGAGCTGCCTGGAGTGGAGCCTGTGATTCAGAATGTAGACGTAGCTAATCTCACAGAAAATTAATACAGAAATATAGACACTGAGATTCTCCCTCCAAACAGGTGCCGCACGGAAAAGGAGCACAACTGGGTTTCAGTGCGAGTGATATCACATCCATGGGGCCAAAACTATGAGACGTGCACTCGCCACAGATAAAGCAGGAGCAGATGTCTAACCAATGACACCACCAGTCTTAAATGCATACTTTCTTCACACATCCATTCTACACATCAAATCTTTATGAATTTTAAAGGCTTTGGTAAATCTGTTCCCCATCTGTCTCCAGAGAAGGCTACAAGTGGAGCTGAAAGCCTCAGAGCTGAGGGTTCTTTTTCCTTCATATTTTAGTTATGAAGCCACGCAGACAGAAGTCTTGTGAAAGGACTTCTCACTGATATGATGAGTTGTTCTCATTTCAGGAGCTTGTTCGAACCAGTCTTTGTTTGGAGCGTTTATATTACACGTCAAACAGGAGAGATTTAACACATTTAAATGTTATTTTGCAACCATCTTTTGATTTCTTTCTTCTATCGCAATAGCACGTCAGTTCTGGGGTTGACGCTGAAGTGGGGTCAGACTGGCAATCACGTACACACACACACACATTGTTAATGGGTACACTGAGACAACATACAGATGTGGTTTGTGAGTAACAGGGGGACAGGGGGACAGAACTCACCACTGGCATGGTGTCATGGAGGACTTTGGGGTAGGACTCTGCCAAGAGTTTAGTCTTCCTGTCCCAGCGTGCTCCATCCAAAAACAGACCATAGATATAAACACCTGACCCAGAGACAGAGAGAGAGAGAGAGACAGAGAGAGAGAAAGAGACAGACAGACAGAGAGAGAGAAAGAGAGAGAGAAAGAGAAAGAGAGAGAGAGAGAGAGTGGGGGATGTGAAAGAGAGAGAGAAAGACAGACAGAGACAGAGAGAGAGAGAGAAAGACAGACAGAGACAGAGAGAGAGAGAGAAAGACAGACAGAGACAGAGAGAGAGACACACAGAGAAAGAGAGCGAAAGAGTCAGAGAGACAGAGACAGAGAGAGAGAGAGAGAGAGAGAGAGAGAGAGACAGACAGACAGACAGACAGACAGAGACAGAGAGAGAGACACACAGAGAAAGAGAGCGAAAGAGTCAGAGAGACAGAGACAGAGAGAGAGAGAGAGAGACAGACAGACAGACAGAGACAGAGAGAGAGACACACAGAGAAAGAGAGCAAAAGAGTCAGAGAGACAGAGAGAGAGAGAGAGAGAGACAGACAGACAGACAGACAGACAGAGACAGAGAGAGAGAGCAACAGAGAGAGAGAGAGTAGGGGATGTGAAACAGAGAAAAGCCATTTTCAGATTCAGAGCTGCTCATCATGCTTGTCTACACTAAGACAAAAAAACACCAGTTCTCTCACAGATGTTCTCTTCCTGTATCGAGCCATAATACAAACAGGAGCTTATTCAATTGTGCACCAGCTAAAAGAGCTCTGGGAACTGCTCCTTCTGACAAACATCATGCCAACATTTCACCCTCTGTCGCTCAAACTCCGCCGTCTTTTGTCTAATAAACACGACGGGGGGGGGGGGGGGGGGGGGGGGCACTGTGAGAGGCAGTCGGTCTGCCGCGCCCCCCCCCCCTCTCGGGCCGGGCTCATCACGCACTGATGAAAGAGCAGTGGGAGTCTGATGTAAAAGAGGACTTTATACCACTGCCTTTGATTGATAGCCTCTGAACACAGTCAGGGGCTGATGGAGCTCAGTGGAGGCTTCTCTCTCTCGTTCTCTCACTCTCTCTCTCTCTCCCTGTCTCTCTCTGACACACACTCTCTCTCACCATCCTCGGGAGGTTTTTTGTACTCTTTGTCATCCATGACTTCGTAGTCGAAGCCTAACAGGTCGATGGGGATGGTATGTTTACGGGCGTAGTTCTGTTGGCCGCCTGTAAGAAAAGCCTGAGTGAAGAAGAAGCCAGACATCCAAAAAACTGCCGGCGTTCCACTGTCATACCAGGCCTGTGTGCGAGAGAAACACACACACACACACACACACACACACACACACACACACACACGTACACACATCAACACAACTGACATTTTCTCATATACAGATATATAAATAAAATGCAGGACTGTAGGAGATGTGTTTGTAATAGGACAGGGTCACTCACAGCACAGGGGTGGGTGTTTATATAAATGCACACCAATGTGTGTGTGTGTGTGTGTGTCTGAGCAGCTAAACATGTGCACACACAAACACACACACACACACATCCATATTTCTTGCTGTGAATCACATGATATTGCTATGTTCAGTGTTATACTCGTGCGTTGTGCAGAGTTCACAAAGCGTAAGGGACAGTCACAAGGCGAGAATGGGAATCTCCTGCTGTCTTGCTTGTCCCACCCTCAAGGCCACTCTAGCATCACTCCACTATGAACCGTGGGATGACTTTGTTAAAAGCAATGCCAGCAGGAGCTCTGCCCACAACGCAGATGATTTCATAGCGCGATATGAGAGGGCTGGCTCGTGGCCAGCTAGGTGCGGTCACCTGTAAAAACGCGAGTCTTTCTAAGAAGTCTCGGACGTAGGCTCCCAGGGGTTTGAGGCTGGGGTAAGATTTCTTCATCCACATGCCAGGAATACGACCCTTCAGAATACTGTTCACCACCTCCTCCAGCTCAGCTGACATCACCACCAGACCCTACCAGTGTAGAGAAATGAGTTTAGTATGTAACATACACGCACACGCGCACACACACACATACACACATACACACATGCACACACACACACACACACACACGCTTCTTCTTACAGTATTAGGATTTTCGTGAACTTGTCACATCGTTTCTTGAACATGATAATCAGATAAGGATGTGGTGGGTGCAACACTGGACTTGTCTGCTCTACACTGAACCTCAGCCAGAGAACTGATAGAGAGAGCAGGGAGAGAGCAGGAGAGGCTGCATTATGAGCACGCCCGGTTTGGACCACAGGCCCTGGATTTCAGCGTAGGGGGCGCAGCATGGGGTGGGGGCAGTCGAAAGGAAAGACAGAAAGAGGCAGAGATGAGTGACAGAGGAGAAAGAACGAGAGAGATGAGAAGTAGGAGGACAGAAGTGGGATAGAGAGAGCGTAAGAAAGAGAAGAGAAAGGACAGTGAGAGTTAGAGGAATAAAAGAGGAGAGAGAGAGAGACGTGCATGTGTGAGTGAACTGAGAGGTGCCTGGGAGCAGGAGTCAGGCGGAGATTAGAGGATTAGGGTGGGCTTCAGCGCTGGGCTGTGGAAATGAAAGCCGCTCTCTCTGATCGGGACGCAGCAGGTGGGGCTCTCCAAATCCAGAGAAGGATGGAGTCTAAGTGGGATTGGGCCTGTCACTCACACATGAGGGACTATTTCTGGGGCGGTGGGTGGGGGACTCATCCTGATTGGGTGCAGAGGCATTTAGGGGATACGCAGATACGCAGCTCTGAATCTGAACCATCATACGGGCCTCCCAGTCAGGCCTCCGGTCGGCCAGAACCCAGCTTTGCAGAGTCCTTACTTCAATGACATGTAAAATTGCATGTTCTTTTTTTCAAAGAGATATTTGTATGGACTAACATATCATTAACAGACGAGAGACAGAGAGGAGAACTGTGTATGAAATGCTTTCCAGAATAAGACTGACTTGATTGCCAAATCATGACACGCATGAAGGGTTGTTGTTTTGGCCCAGGCTGTGGTAACAGACAGCAGGTTGATGGCAGGGCCCGCTGTGATAAATGGGCGATGCCAGAGGAGTTGCTCACTGTGGATACATTTAAAGACGGACTGTACTGCGCTGGACCGGACCGGACCGGACTGCACTGGACCGGACTGTACTGCACTGGACCGGACTCGACTAGACTGCACTGGGTGCACTGGTGATGATGGGTGTGATGGGCCCCACCCTCAAAATGATCATCTTACCTCAAGCAATTCAACAGAATTTTTGAAATATGTCTGTACGCCCAATACAATAAATTTGCAAGCGGCTGCATGTTAATCTGGGCCTATTAGCCTAATGAGGTGGTCTAAAAAAGAACCCTGTGGTTGGCAGGTGTTTTATCCAATAATTATTAGTCTGTTTCAGCTGTGGGTACCTGCCAAAATGAATAAATGAATAAAAATGGGGGTGAAAATAAAATTACAGGTCTCTGTCAGCCCCTCAAATCAAACACCCATTTGCCTCTTATTAATGCAGTTCAGGTTAGTCTTTTCAACAGCAAAACCCACATCACAGAAGTGTTTCCTTAAATTAGGTCTTTCAAAGCAAATGTGTTCAGCAGGTGTTTCAATGATACAAACCAAAACAGGGTGGAAAAAAATCTAGAGGTCAGAGGTCAAAGTTCAGACGAGGCCCTTAATGCTCTTTGGTGAAGCTAGCAGACGAGGATGTTGTCTCAGATACATAAGGAAACACTCAGCAGAGAAAAGCATTTAAATGACAAGCCTTGGAGCTAGAGGAGAGCGCGCTAGCCCCTTCCTGCCGAGTCATGGCGTATGAATATTGATAAGCATTACATGTTCTTTGAGAGTTCAAACAAAAGCCTCCACACACAGAGAGAGTGGCTCTGTAAGGCCTCGAGTGGTGTGTTTTTCTTCCTGAAGCTGGGTGCATTTGGATCCCATTAAGACTGGTATGAGTAATACAGTTGGCTGGAGCAGATGGATGAACATAAGTGCGTGTGCACACACGCAGACCGAGTGTGGCAGTCAGATACCTAGCATGTGAGATACCTATGGTCTTCTCACTTAAGACTCACAGAGGGTCACGGTCTGGGCTGACGCCCATCTCCCCTTAATCTTAACTCACTCAGTTCACATGGGTTCACACAGTCATGAACGGTTCCCACTCCTGTTCCACTCTGAACGGGTCTTTGAACACACCTGTGTTTCTGACCCGGCCCAGCAGTGAGCCTGTGGGTTCTGCTCTCACCTTAATGGCCTTCTGGATGTTGATGCAGGAGTCTCGGACGGTCTGGAGGAGCTTGTTGAAGCGGCCCATCTCCTGGACCAGTACCGTGTTCATGCTCTGGTTGTAGCTGGTGGGGAACTTGCGCATGGCCGCCTCCGTGTCAAAGTCCCGCGGAAGCTTGCTCAGGACGTCGGCCGCCACCTCGTAGACCATGTCGTCGGAGGATTTGGCATCGCCCCCTGACGAGCGGGACTGAACACGAGGGTCACAGTCAGATGTGTTGGGATGAACTCACATCACTTTAACCTCAGCAACCATTATTCTATGGTAAAACAGTTTCCTACACACATAATATGCATCATACATTTAAAGCCCTACAATCGGGTTTTTCTGAAGGACTTTGTGACATTGTGACAGAACAGAATATGGTACATAATTTTAGCTCTGCCAAATGTAGTGTTACAGTACACACTCCTGTCAGAGACTGATACACTGCCTCCTCTCACTTCTCTCTGTTTGGTCTCACTTTTTTCTGGGCCATTTTTGTCAAACTGCCAGCTCACAACTGCCTCTCTTCTACATTTCTCTTACCACTTGAAATTCAGCGTTAGCGACTTGAAGCTCTCTCCTTCTGTTTCTTGTTTACTATAAATAACTGACCTTGGAGTTGAAGTCCTCGACTATGCAGTCACAACCCTTTATGAATTTACTCAGTGATCTCTTTTCCTGAATTTTAAGTACTATCCTCTACTTAATACTGGATGTCCCTCACGTCTGTGTCTGATCCTCCACTTACTGTTAGCTCTCCCTAAAAACACACACACACACACACACACACACACACACACACACACACACACACACACATACACACACAAAAACAAGCGTTGATCAGGAGTAGATCAATACATGTGTAGGTTTGGCCCTGACTTTTGCCCATTTGTTGTGGCTTATTGCAGTGTGACTCTACACTGTCCTGGGATAGCTTTGCCCCAATTCCATGGCAGTAGATAATCATTAGACAGCACAGGGGGTCCGGTAAGGATGACAGATAGCTGGGAGAGCACTCTCGGGGCGGCCTGTGGAGCTCATGCAGATAAATGGGGTTGAGGGAATGGCTGCAGACCAAAATTCATCGCCGAGCAACTTATTAATCTTCGTTAACCAGATAAATATGATTCAAGAGCTTAGCCTCACTAAGTTTTAATTGCATCTTCTTTAATTCGAATCAGTACACACAATTTCTTTCTTTTTTTTTTTTTTTTCTTACAGTTTAATCATTTTAAATATTAAAGGTTTATGAACAATCTCATGTAGGGCAGCAGTAGAATGAGCTTGGTTTTGCATTCTCATTGTCTTACTCTTAACCGGTTAGTCAATGTTCTTACAGAAATACATTTCCACCGCACAGTTAATCTTAATCTGCGAGGGTTACAGCCGAGCGCTACGTCCTGGCAATTACGTTTGTCTGTGTGTGGAAATGTGCACTGCATGCGGTCTGTTTACAGTTTGCATTAAAAACCACAATCAGTCTGAGAAGGCAGCTCTTTAAGAGCCGAATAGTTATTTACCTGCTGTTCCAAATCCTTATTTTATTTCTCTCTCACTGAGCCGAGGACATAGGCCGCAGTGAATTCACCAAGATACAACAACCAACCCAGCTTTTAATGCACATCACGTTTTCACATTACTCAAACAGACCTGGCATTGCAGACAATGTTCTACTTTCCTGTCGGGCTGATTTGTAAAATGAGTCATATCCAGTAAGAGTGTAAACTAACCTCTGTCTATATGAGCACCAACAGAGAGACGCATTGTCTGTATCTGTATTCAGCTTTGACACACATAGTATTGATGAGGTCTGTCTTTATTGGTTATTGACAGTGTCAGTCTCTTTCTGGTGAGCACACTGTAACAACCAATGTGTCCAATGAGAGTGGATTCCACGGCTGGGGCTTTAGACCTCTATGTCTTTAAACCCATGATATACAGATATCATTAAATCGATATGAAAGTGGTTTATTGTTGATTTAAGATGTTCACAGCTTTTTACATTTCAACAGTAGGTATTAACAACTGCAGTCATCTCCAGCCCAGAAACACTTGAGGCACAGTTTTATTATTATTATTATTATTATTATTATTATTATTATTATTATTATGAAGACAGATGAGAAATCTGACATACACGTTTGAACATGCACTACTGCTCTTGCCAGTACATTTTAATCTGCAGACTGAGAATTGTGTGAATAATTTTAGACTTATTTCATATCACCCTCCAAAAGAAGTGAATACCCTGATGCTAATATTGACTATGTGACTTTCATTAGCAGAGAGAGCCTGTTAATACTGAAGTCGTTTGGTGTAAACACTGACGAGCTGTAATGGACTCTCAGCAGGGAGGAGGACGAGGAGAGAGTGTGTGCGGGTATGGGCTTTTTTTTTTTTTTTTTATTTCGGGGATGAGTCATGGGGAATAATGTCCCAGTCACTTTGAGAGTGGAGTGACACCCCTAAAGTTAAGTAGTCTAGTCCATCACTCATGCCTTTTTCCCAATGGGCCCTGCACATGGTGGTCTCTGGTGCAGTGTATTTGTTGCTAAAGTTCTTGTAACAAAGTTCTTGTAACCAGTCTAGAACTACCGAGTGGTTCTTACAGCCACTCTTCAGCCTGTTGTCCGTCACAGGGGGGCTCTGGACAGGGCCTCTCATGCACCACGGGATGTCATCTGATTGGGGCAGATTTGTTTTTTTAGGCCCAGAGGGACCACAGGTCTGTGATTTAAACTGTTTGACTGTGGCTTTTGTTGTTTTTCTTAGCGTATGACTGCGTCTTTGAATTTTCAAACGTCTAAACGTGTTCTGTAAATATGCATCGTACCATCTCTGTGCGGGGGGAGGGGAGGGCCTTGCGAACGGCCCCTGACATCAGTGCCTTTAGCAGACAGACAAAGACTTGAGTTCAGTAAGTCCAGTGGATATACTGGCTTCAGTACCTGAGTGAGGAGGATACTGTTAAACAGAAGCTGCGTCTCCACCTGGTCCTTGGTGATGTCAGCGTTGGCGTTCATGCCGAAGATCTCGGGCGAGGGGTACAGCGGCAGGGTCTTGGTGTACTCGATATAGCTGTTATACTGAAAGCAGAGAACCGCGGATTTAAATGCGGCACCAGAACCTCCAGGCTGCACAGACACTAAGCGATGTCATATGCTTAAAAGACCATACCCCTGTGAGATTGCTGACATTTATAATAATGACTATGCAAATGAAATTTCATGAATAAAAGATTTGGAAAGAAAATGCCAAATAAAATTGTGCATAGATTATACATGGGCTCACAAATAAATTAAACAGGCCCTACTGGCTGCGACCCGCTGAGCTTGGTTATTAAACTTATATGCCATTATGATTTCACAAGTCTTAAAACAGACTGCCCGTGCATATTTTTAAGAAAATTTGTGCATTTTCTTTCCCTCAGTAAGGTCAACAGTCTAAAAACAAGTGGAAAAACTAGGTTCGGACGCACAAATCAAAATGGTAATTAAGATTAGCCAAATGCAAATGGCGAAATCAAAGCTTGACTTTTAATGTAAACAATAATTTGTTTTAAATGTCCATTGACTGGGTGATTACTTCTAATGAATGATTTATTCCTGGCGACCAGGCATCAGACTGAATGGCATATGAATAATGTTTGCTTAAAATGAAAAGTGTAAAAAGTCTGACTCTGGGCAATTTGAGTTCTCCGGGGACTTGTTTGGGTTTTTTTTTTGTTTGTTTTGTGTGTGTGTGCGTGAGTGTGTGTTTGTGTGTGTGTGTGTGTGTGTGTGCGTGAGTGTGTGTGTGTGTGTGTGTGTGCGCGAGTGTGTGTGTGTGTGTGTGTGTGTGTGTGTGTGTGTGTGTGTGTGTACGAGTGTGTGTATACGTGTGTGTGTGTGTGTGCGCGGCCTTACGTCTCCCTCTGGGGGGGCGTAGTACAGGCCACTGGGGTCAAACTTGTACTGGGGGTCTTGGATGATCTGGGGCGTGTAGAAGATGGAGAGGATGGTGCGGAGTGTCCTGCGGTCCCAGTCGTCGGTCACGCGGCCGCCGTAGTTACACTCGCCCGTCATGTAGCGTATGGCGTCAAACGGCACCTCCTGCAACAAAATGACGCCATTATATGACTTTCAGACTATTTTCACAGAGGGAACACAGCCGTCTGACCAGAGACAATTAGAATAGATCAGGAACTTTCTCAATAGGAGTCATTTTCAATCTCAGCGTTTTCCCCTCACTCAACATATGTCTGATAATGTCAGCTAATCAGTAAACGGTTCAGCAGACTCTAAAGTGCTATTCTGTGGAGGAGTATACATTTCAGATGGCTGAGAGTACTTAAGGAGAACTTTAGTGAACACTGACATTACGCACAAGCTTTAATACGATTTCAGGCAACGTTTTATTTGTCCACAAGTTGTAATGATTGATTTCTAGGTGTGATAACCATTCTAATGCAGTACTTAAGGTTTAGGATTAGGCTGAACTAAGCTGAACAGTCTCTGTTGTAATAAAGAATTACCCCTCAAAGGTGATACATTTTTGTCCTGTCAGTACGACATTTTACATCAAATCTCAAATAGAGTCGGCAGTATTCCAGTTATCAGTCTATTCAGTGGGACCTGTATTTTCAGTTAGGTCACTTGACATTCATGATACCTTTTCAGGGATGACAGTCAATCTGGACTGATTTATCCTCTGTAACGTACACATATACCGAATAAAGAAGCGAACACATTCCCAAACGTGAAAAAGCCCACGCTAAGCTTCAATAAAATGGTAAAATGACATTTAGAAATTCTAATCTTTCCAAGGGTTGGCTATATCCCTGGCTTTACATGTTTATTACGTTACTGTCGCCTTTTGAGAAGAGAAATGTATTGTGTATCCCCTTAGATCCCAGACAGTGAAAAAAAAAAGACCCTGACCTCTATTTGCTTCGACGTACAACAAAGGCTGTTTTCATTAAGTGTGCTGGTGACACACAGACGTTCAATATAACGATCGGCGAGAGGCGATGAGAGGTGTGCATGTGGAGACGGCTCGGACGCTGACATTTCTGTCGGAAATTTCCCTTGCTAATGCGACAAGCCAATGCTTGGCTTCTGGGTGCACGTGTGTGTGTGTGTGTGTGTGTGTGCGTGTGTTGGAAATGTCAGTGGATTGAGAGAAGCTCTTGATCAGTTTACAAGGTCCTCGTTTTGAACAGGAGGTTGGGGAAAGTAGGAGGATGCCAGGAAATGTCAAAATCCCCCTTTTTAAATCCACTTCATGAAAGGAATGCTCGAGTGTATAAAAATAAACCTGCTGACAAGCTCCGCGCGTGTGCATGTTACATGAATAATGGCCCACACAAAACCAAAGTGTAAATACACACAGAATGTCCCAGCAATAAATATCTGATGAACTGTAACTGAAAAATGAAAAGGTGTCCTCGTGATTTGTATTTATGTATGTGTGTGTGTCAGCACATGCGTGTGAAGAGAAGAGAAGAGAAGAGAAGAGAAGAGAAGAGAAGAGAAGAGAAGAGAAGAGAAGAGAAAGAATAACAGGATGTAGTGACCCTGCAGAGAAGTGCGTTGAAAGACGGTGCCTTTAATGAGGTGCAGCCCTCTGACAAATGTGTGTGCAGCGTTAGAGCACTGACCTCATACTGGTCCAGAAACATGTGGAGCTGCTGGACAGATATGCGCAGGTCAGTCTCATTAAACTCGTACGGAATATTCCAGCCCAGGGGACCAAACTTTCTCCTCTCCTGAGTGAGGGCATGGAAGAAACACAGCCCGTACAGCAGCTTCTTAAACACGGGCTGAAAACACACACACACACACACACACGTTGACATCCTCATTAGAAGGATAAAAAGTGATTTTCTCTCTGTGTGTCCCCTAAAGAAAACCCTTTCCATTACTATGAGACTCAATGAGTACTTTTGATTTTTGACCCAAACCGTGTTAAACTATTTTTAAAAAATCAACAACTAATCAAATGATGTCTTGGGGCACGACCAGGCCTTCCTTTGTCCGCACTACACACTGCTCAGAAGTTGTCCATGTGCCGGCCAGGGGCCCTAAGACATGCCTGAGAATATGGTTTATAGTGAACACGTCTTGCTCTCCTAGCTGTTCAATCCTGTTAAACGAACAACACAAATATCTGCTCATCATCCTGTTGTCACCGCTCTGCATGGACAAAAACAGGTCAGTGAAATATACATTTCTGTCAATCATTTTCCTGTTTTCAAACTGTGCAGTTACCATCAACACCAAAACAGTCATCTTGTTCTACAGTGTATGACAGGAAAGATGTACAAGATCGCCCCCCCCCTCCCCATCTCTGGAGCCGACTGACAGTATACAGAGTGACTGGAGAACAGTCTTCGGCCGGTGCATGTATCTATGTTGGGTGTATATAGTGTTATTCATGTATACTTATTCATGTTATGTTATGTCTATGTTAGGTGTACACTGTGGTTTTGGTGTATATAGTGTTATTCATGTATACTTATTCATGTTCTGTTATGTCTATGTTAGGTGTACACTGTGGTTCTGGTGTATATAGTGTTATTCATGTATACTTACTCATGTTCTGTTATGTCTATGTTAGGTGTACACTGTGGTTCTGGTGTATATAGTGTTATTCATGTATACTTATTCATGTTCTGTTATGTCTATGTTAGGTGTACACTGTGGTTCTGGTGTATATAGTGTTATTCATGTATACTTATTCATGTTCTGTTATGTCTATGTTAGGTGTACACTGTGGTTCTGGTGTATATAGTGTTATTCATGTATACTTATTCATGTTCTGTTATGTCTATGTTAGGTGTACACTGTGGTTCTGGTGTATATAGTGTTATTCATGTATACTTATTCATGTTCTGTTATGTCTATGTTAGGTGTACACTGTGGTTCTGGTGTATATAGTGTTATTCATGTATACTTATTCATGTTATGTTATGTCTATGTTAGGTGTACACTGTGGTTCTGGTGTATATAGTGTTATTCATGTATACTTATTCATGTTATGTTATGTCTATGTTAGGTGTACACTGTGGTTTTGGGGGGTACATCGTGGTGATGGAATCATGTGCGAGGCTTTGTGTGACCGTGACAACAAATCACCTTGTAAAAGGACAACAAAGAAACTGTCTATCTATCTATCTGTCTGTCTGTCTGTCTGTCTGTGTATGCATGTATGTATGTATGTATGTATGTATCTATCTATCTATCTGTCTATGTATGTATGTATGTATGTATGTATCTATCTAGAGCCACGGAGTATTGATATCACCCCCTCAGCCACATCTATCACCACGGCAACCATAATCCACTCCAGACACATCACCCATCACTTTCATTAACCCCTCTCTCTGGTTGTGTAAAAATAAAAAAAAAACTGTATCTGTTACAGTGAGAGGTAAAACCACCTGAACTGTCACATATCATAGCCAACAGCCCTGCTGCCGATGCGGCAAATACAACCCCCCTGACTCACTGGCTTGGAGCTGCTGCCAAAAAACTCCTGGTCGCAGATGGGGTCCATGAGGAAGGAGCGTATGATGTTAGAGCGAAGCCCTTTGGGAGCCTCGTTGGTCATCTTCACGCCGTTCTGCAGCACGGCCACGGGGAAACTGGGCGACGGGTAACTGGTGAGCCACAGCCGGAACTCTGGGTGGGTCGTGTCAGGGTTCAACTCCTGGATGATGGACAGGTACAACATACCATCACACTGAGAGCAGTATTAGATGTACAGGTATAATACACTGTCATGTTGGGAACCGGTTTAGATCTACAGGTATATAAGTCACACTGGGAACGGTTTTATAAATACAGGTAGACCAAATGCACTCACTGGTGTCAGTATCAGATGCACGGGTATACCACACATTCATACTGGTAACAGTATTAGAACAGTGAGAACCAGCATAAACATCCACTGCTGTGAAGTGGATTCATTTGGCGTATGGGAGCCCATCATTTTCACGGTTAAAGGTGAAGGCACATTTGCAGTGGAGTGTTTGACAGAGAGATTGTGATAACGAAAGCTGTGGTTATTAGATATTTGCTCTTTAAGTGACTTTTCAACCGAAGACACAAACGGTGATGACGGAAAACACCGTCGTTCATTTCCATACCACTGAATTCCATTATCACTCCGAACAGCCGAAAGCAATCCACAACATTGTGTGATAAAAAAAAAAAAAGAAAAAAAGAAGAAGAAAAAAATGAATGTGTGAAATAAACAGCCACGCGCAATAATGAAGAGAACAGTTTGCTCTCATTACAGTTCTTCTGGAACATTCTCATTCACTCTCACACACACACACACACACACACCTCACAGACTCGCTCCAGGGTGGACATCCAGGAGGTGGCCAGGTGGCAGTTTTGCAGCACTACCCAGGTGCCCTCCTTCACCCCCGTCTCAATCATCTTCATGGCGATGGGACCCTGGCCTTGGCCCAGAGACAGAGAAGTCAGCTTGTTCCCCGTGAAGCCCTGCAGCAGCGGCAGCCAATCAGAGCGCGTCAAAGCCACGCCCGCTCAAATGGGCGCAAGTTTGTCTCACACACTTTATGTCTGCCACTGGGTTAGCGAAGGCTAACTGCATAATCATTTTATTATCCTCAGTGTCAGAATGAAGAAAACAGTTTCACATTATTGTTACGGAAGTAAAAGGAGATAATGATTCTGGTTCAGGTTTGGTCTTCACCTGCTCGTCCCCAAACTTCAGCAGTGCGGCCATGGGGTCGGAGCCTGGAGACAGGATGAAAATGAGGGGGGCGCAGCAGTGACTGTCCCCAAACGCTTTGCCGAGGTTAAATGGGGGCACTTCAATGAACTGCTGCCCAAGGCTGTTAGATACAAACTCCTGTACCATAGGAATAACCTGAAAACACAACAGTCAAAGAGAATATAGGAAGATCTGGAGAAATATTCAATCTGAGCAGAAAAAAGTTCATATATATGAACATATAAATATATGTTTATGTATGAATGTATACACATATATAGATTCTTTATGTTTATAAGTTCATGTAGCTTTTTTTGTCCTGTCTCCCATTTAATAAAAGTTCTGGTAAAGACTGAAAACTGGCTTAACAAGCACACTTGCATTACTGTGTGTGTGCGTGTGTGTGTGTGAGTGAGTGTGTGCGTGTAAATGTTTACTGACCCATTATAGAGTAGGTAGGGCCATGCCGTGAGAGTTTACTGCTGATGTGAGGAGGGTGTGGAGAGTATAACAGAGTCTAACCTTGTCTGGTCTCAGGCAGCGAATCATCAACATCCTCTGGAATGGGCCTAACCTTTCCTCCCACTCCCCAGGGAAACGGCTGTGATGAGGATCCTGAAAACCAAAAAACTCTTTTTGCTTTTGTTCCTTTCGTTTTAATGTAAATATGATCCTAAATCAGAAGTCTCCTCAGGGAGAGAGAGAGAGTGAGAGAGAGAGAGAGAGAGAGAGAGAGAGAGAAGAGGCGAGTGTGTATGCGTGTAAGCGAGTGTATGCGTGTGTGAGAGAGTGCACGCGTGTGTGTGTGAGTTGTCTCAGGTCAACATTACCTTGCTGTCGTACACCTCCCTCCAGCCGTCTTTCAGACGTGCCATGTCCTTCCTCAGGCCGCTGAATTCCTCCATCTCGTCCAGCCGACAGATCTCGTCCCAGGATTTTTTGGGCAGCCATGTGCAGGGGTTAGAATGAGGGTTATCCAGCCCCACTCCGCCTGTCAGGAGGAATCGCCACTCATTTTCATCCACCTGAGGTTAGAGAGCAAATGGGTCAGGCTGAGAGGCCAGGGTTGTACGGTGAGGACCACTGAATGGCCTGCGCGCTGTAACACTTTACCGATGACAAAAGGTTATTCACCAACTGAAAGTGACTTTACATCCATAAAGGATTTAAAGTCCTGGTCCTTACACAATAAATGCCATTTGGTTGCACTGACACAACATGACTCCTAAAATATAACTGAGTATCTGATTAGTATTTGATCTACCTTAACTGACAAACAGTCAGTTGTACACTAAGACGTCAGCTAAGATGAAGGTCATGCAGGCCTGACCTAAATGAATGACTAAAGGTGTAAAGGTACTTAAATGAAGGACTAAAGGTGTGAAGGTACTTAAAGTGGACTAGAGATGTAAAGGTACTTAAATGAAGGACTAGCGGTGTAGAGGTACTTAAATGAAGGACTTGAGGTGTAGAGGTATTTAAATGAAGGACTAGAGATGTAAAGGTACTTAAATGAAGGACTAGAGGTGTAAAGGTACTTAAATGAAGGACTAGAGATGTAAAGGTACTTAAATGAAGGACTAGAGGTGTAGAGGTACTTAATTGAAGGACTAGAGGTGTAGAGGTACTTAATTGAAGGACTAGAGGTGTAGAGGTACTTAAATGAAGGACTAGAGGTGTAGAGGTATTTAAATGAAGGACTAGAGATGTAAAGGTACTTAAATGAAGGACTAGAGGTGTAAAGGTACTTAAATGAAGGACTAGAGATGTAAAGGTACTTAAATGAAGGACTAGAGGTGTAGAGGTACTTAACTGAAGGACTAAAGGGGTAGAGGTACTCACCAGTTTGTCATGCTTAAGCAGGTTGACCGTAAGACAAAACGAGAAGAGCAGCTTGTCCTTCTCAAAGAGCGAACGACAAACGTTGACGTAAAGTGAGTACGTGAAATGATCCCTCAGAATCTGTAATCTGGACACCAGAGAGAGCGCAATATTAGTGATGACAAGGTAACAGATACTTTCTTCGTTTTTTTTTTCCCTCTCTTTTTTTTGAAAAACATGTTTATCTGTAAAACTAAATATCCCATAGCCAGAGGACATGTTACTTGGGGAACCTGGGTTTGAATTATCACTTCATTTAGAAGGCGTTCTAACTGTACCGGCTTTATGAGGGAATGCATTCATTATGACGCCCGGCTGAGGCGAGTGATGAAAGGACGACGTATATACGGAGACATTATTTCATTTGTGTCTGAATATGTATGTCTATATCATTACCATACTGGCAGCTCACTCTGTCTAATATATTCAAGCCATTAACAAAAGATGAATGATTATTTGAAGTCGCCCATGTAGCTTTCAACAGTGCACATTCATTTCTCGGTTCACTCTAAATTACCGCACTGTGGCGTTTGGAAAAGATGACACAGAAGCACCGCTGATAAATCCAACATTGTGGCATGTCATTTTGTTCAAATGATTATTGTCAGCGCTCCATATTTTTTGTGTGTGTGTGTGTGTGTGTGTGTGTTGGTGTTTTCACGTCCATTTTCCACTCTCACTATCTATTGTGTTGATTTATATGGGAGTTTAAAGAGTGACTCTAGTCTTTCAATCAGAGACCTTACAAAGGAAAAAATGAAATCATTATTGCCATACATTCCATTACGACTCTGTATGGAGAACCTCCTACTTGTTTTGTTAGGTTAATAATACTGAGCTCTGTGTGTGTGTGTGTGTGTGCGCGTGTTTTAATGTAACGGCGCATTGACATTCTGTTACTGTTTCATTTGTATTCATTACAGGGGGAACAGGTCCCTGAGGTTTGTCTGAAAGTGCCTATTGCTATCCGTCCCAAGTTCTCGGCCGGGTTAATTAGGCGACTTGGTTACATCCGCGGGGATGTTAATCATGCTGCATCTCTTCATGAAAAGCAAACAAAGGGGTTACAATGGCCTGAGAAAATAAGCAAGCTTATATTTTGATTTCACTGGTTCAGAGAGACTGTGACACCTTTTGGACAAACAGACCATGTATGTTGAATACATGCTCTATGAAAATATGCTATCCATGCTCTCAGGTAAAGACGATGAACTCCTGGATACCAGAGATAAAAATACTACAAAAAACATCTATTTTACCGTTCTGTCACTCAAAATCTCTTATCCAAAGCAACTGTGCGAATGAAATGAATAAATGTAAATGAATAGACACACACAGATACAGACACACACACACACACACACACACGTTACAGAGGTACATGAAATTTGAATTCATTTATGTGAACAATGATGATGATGACTTAGCTGACGAGATTAGACACCCACTATAACTCCTACATCAAATGAATATAGTCATTTCTTATCAGCTAATGGTCTTGTCAGTGTTTGATTCACAGGGGGACTTTACTACTGATATCTGAAAACCTGGCTTACCCCTGTACTTCTGTCACATTTGACATGATCTCTAGTAGTGTTGTGCTGCATCGAGTACGGTTGTGCTGTGTTGAGTAGTGTTGTGTTGCGTTGAGTAGTGTTGTGTTGTGTTGAGTAGTGTTGTGTTGCATTGAGTAGTGTTGTGTTGAGTAGTGTTGTGTTGTGTTGAGTAGTGTTGTGCTGCGTTGAGTAGTGTTGTGTTGAGTAGTGTTGTGTTGCGTTGAGTAGTGTTGTGTTGTGTTGAGTAGTGTTGTGCTGCGTTGAGTAGTGTTGTGTTACGTGGGTTAGTGTTGTGTTGTGTTGAGTAGTGCTGTGCAGCGTTGCGTAGTGTTGTGTTGCGTGGGGTAGTGTTGTGTTGAGTTGAGTAGTGTTGTGTTGCGTTCTGTAGTGTTGTGTTGAGTTGAGTAGTGTTGTGCGGTGTTGAGTAGTGTTGTGTTGCGTGGAGTAGTGTTGTGTTGAGTTGTGTTGTGCGGCGTTGAGTAGTGTTGTGTTGTGTTGAGTAGTGTTGTGTTGCATTGAGTAGTGTTGTGATGCGTTGAGTAGTGTTGTGTTGCATTGAGTAGTGTTGTGCTGTGTTGAGTAGTGTTGTGCAGCGTTGAGTAGTGTAGTGTTGTGTTGAGTAGTGTTGTGATGCCTTGAGTAGTTTTGTGTTGAGTTGAGTAGTGTTTTGATGTGTTGAGTAGTTTTGTGTTGAGTTGAGTAGTGTTGTGATGCGTTGAGTAGTGTTGTGCGGCGTTGAGTAGTGTTGTGTTGTGTTGAGTAGTGTTGTGCGGTGTTGAGTAGTGTAGTGTTGTGTTGAGTAGTGTTGTGTTGCGTTGAGTAGTGTTGTGTTGTGTGGGGTAGTGTTGTGTTGTGTTGAGTAGAGTTGTGCGGCGTTGAGTAATGTTGTGTTGCGTTGAGTAGTGTTGTGCTGCATTGAGTAGTGTTGTGTTGTGTTGAGTAGTGTTGTACTGAGTTGAGTAGTGTTGTGCGGCGTTGAGTAGTGTTGTGTTGTGTTGAGTTGTGTTGTGCGGCGTTGAGTAGTGTTGTGTTGAGTTGAGTAGTGTTGTGCTGCGTTGAGTAGTGTTGTGCTGCGTTGAGTAGTGTTGTGTTACGTGGGGTAGTGTTGTGTTGAGTTGTGCGGCGTTGAGTAGTGTTGTGTTACGTGGGGTAGTGTTGTGTTGTGTTGAGTAGTGCTTTGCGGCGTGGAGTAGCGTTGTGTTGCGTGGGGTAGTGTTGTGTTGAGTTGAGTAGTGTTGTGTTGCGTTGAGTAGTGTTGTGTTGAGTTGAGTAGCGTTGTGTTGCGTTGAGTAGTGTCATGCGGTGTTGAGTAGTGTTGTGTTGAGTTGAGTAGTGTTGTGTTGCGTTGAGTAGTTTTGTGTTGAGTTGAGTAGTGTTGTGTTGCGTTGAGTAGTGTTGTGTTGCGTTGAGTAGTGTCATGCGGTGTTGAGTAGTGTTGTGCTGAATTTGGATTCTCTTCAATCACACAACCTCTACCTCCACCCATGACTTTGACAACAAGTTTTGTTTTGTTTGTTTTTTTTCAATGATATGATGTACTCATTTCAATTAAATGGATTAACTGCACATAGAGCAAGCTGTGATCGTACAGACAAAAGAAAAAAAAACATGATCATGGACAATTATTAAAACTTTTAAGAAAATTCATCTATATACATCCAGTGACCACATAAATAAATGAATGCCTGTAAATTAATATGATCCCTGTAATGGTACCTGTAGTAATTTCATACATGTGCAATAATGACTGTTAATACCATATTTCACCAGCTGTCAGATACCTCTGATCAAGAACATCACTCTTGTCTGAGTTGTCGATGGAGAGGATGAAGAGGTTGATAAACCAGGTGAGTGAGTACTGGTACATGGGCTCTATGTTGGCCAGGTCAGCGATGGAGAAGAACAGAATGGCTGAGTGGACGGCTATGGGTGTGTAGCCCATCCGCGTCTCGTCGATCTTCACCTCCGTCTCCTCGGCAACAGCCTGTTTCTCTGAAATCTCGTTGGCCAGCACCTTGGAAGAGGACAGAATCTGAACTGCCGTCTCATCTTCCAGGATGTTGCCCTCAGAAGAGGAGAGCACCTCCAGGATCTTGTCTTCAATCTCCTTCAGCTGTCTAAAAATCAAAGGTAAAACCTTACAGGTCTTGTTTTCAGACATGGCAATAATTTGTTCACCAGGCCACCAACGACAACAACCGCCGCTGAAACGAAGTCTCTAAAAGGGGGCGTTACCTTTTGTTCTCAGCTCCCTGTAGAATCAGGGCCTGCTTCTCCTCCTCCAGGTCTGGCCTTTCTCGGGCCACCACAATCCCCAGCAGCTGGTCCTGCATCCCCTCTGGAGTGATCATGAAGTTAAGCAGCGTGACCTGAGGACCCGGGGACAAGCAGGGAACAGCAGCTAAGAGAGCCCCACAAAACTACTGCACTGGTCGTTACGAGAGCTCCCGATCTAGAAAACCGGACTTTTATGCAAAATTAAAAGTGGCTACGGTTTCCATCAGCCGACCGAAATGTCCATGAATTCACATTACCTTCAGTGTTTGAGGGGGACAAATGCCCAGATGAATGCTGTGCACTACTGTGAATCATGTTGCTATTTCCATTTAAAAATCTGCCTTGTTGTAGCCGGCTTGGCTTACCATCATGAGCTCCTCAGCAAGAGCTAGAGCTCCTCTGTTTCAAATGGAAATGAACAAGACCTAACGCACAGCAGACGCAGGGACGAGGTGCAGTCAAATAGAACAGAGCACTCACCAAAAAAAAAAAAAAAAGAAAAGACAACTACCGCAGTCTCCTTCAATGGCCGCCAGTAAAAGGTTCAAAACAAGAGAAACCACGACTAATGCCCTATTTCAAAAATGCCATTTTGCCTTTATGAGAGACATTCTGAATCCTCCCCCCCCCTCCATTTTGCCTTTATGAGAGACATTCTGAATCCCCCCCCCTGGCCACTTGGTGGGAGACCATTAAATATTAGTGCTATTGTGATAGAAGATGACTGTTACAGGTTAGGAGTAGCAGGCATCACTGCTGAGGGGGACTGACTTTTCACTCAAGCCCTGTTAAGCACTGCAGTGTTCATTCATGTTGGTGTGATGATAAGCAGTTGCAGCCTCTGCTTTTGAAGGCAGAAGTAACATAAAAGAGAATTCAAAGAACTCTGAATATACTTGTGACTGGCAAAGTCATACTGCAGGATCTTCACTGAATGCTTGTCAGTGTGGATGGCAGCAAAATTGCAGTTGGGCAACGTGTAATTTGAATATTTACAGAGCAAATTCTGTGATAATTCAGTGGATACTGATGCTCCATAGAATAGAGCAGAGAGGCTCATTTTTTCTCAATGTTTTAATGAATAGTTCAGTCTGACTCATATTAAAAAGAGTTTTTATCATTATGACATAGCAGTGCATGTGTCTTATTGAACTAAGCCTACAGCTGTTTGTTACAACATGTAAATGTGAGGCTCATTAGACAGACAGACACACACACACACACACACCTGTCTCAGGCAGCTGCGCTTTGCCATTTTAGACATGAGCATCAACAATTAAACCAGTGAAGTGAATAAACATTACCCAAGTGAGGTAGCTACAGCAACACTTTACAACTGCCGATCAGCCATACATCACCGCAAGCTTGACTAAAAGTTAAGACACAACAAGCCATTAGCCAAGAGAGCCTGTGGCCATAGACACACCGCATTTGTTTTCTGGATAGTGGAGAAAAAAGAAAAGAAAAGCAGAATGTGTGTGTGAAGAGTTGGGTTAGGATAACCACTTACCCATGTCTGTTACAAACACTGCATTAAGTCTCATTGGATAATCTTTTATCCAGATGAAAAGGTACGCTCCAGCATCTGCCTTCTTTTATTCTTAATGATATATATATACATTTTCAAACCATCCATTGTCCTTCTACGTTTTGTAGCAATGCATAATTGAGTGATTTTAAGGTTTATTGCTGAGTACAATTTTTTATAACATGTTCACAACAGGGGGTCCATTTGTGCTATTTTTTACCGCCAGTTTGTCAGTGACTCATCTGTCATCTTTGTACTGCAAATAGAAAAATGAAATGAAGAATAATAATGTGTGTGTGAGAGAGAATGTGTGAGTGTAAATGTGTGTGTGTGTGTGTGAGTGTGTGTGTGTGTGTGTGTGTGTGTGTGTGTGAAATCCCACCTTGACTGATGTCTCTGGTAGATAATGGGGGTTGCGAAGCTTGGTGGTGATGTAGAAGCGGAAGTCTGGGGCGTACTCTATAGTGGAGTCTCCCAGACGGATACAGATGCTGCCTCCTTGTTTGAAGGTCTGCTTCAACAACAAGGGCTCTAGAATGGGGTCCAGCTCCTCTCCAACATTCTCCAGCAACACTGACGGCCAGACAGTCAGACAAGAGAAACACTCAGTCATTTTTAATTCATGAAGATTAACACAAATTATTATCAACGCTATGTTGTAATCGAGTCGTTTTTTTTTATGGAACACAGGGTAAAAGCGGACCGCGACTTTACACCCTAACAAACAAGACAACCGAAAAAAAACAAGTTCTGAAGCGGCGCTTAAGCAGGTAACACTTTGGGACAGAGTGGAGACAACAAAAACAGCGCAGCAAAGACAAAAGCCCATGGCCAGTGGAGAGGCACACCAATGTGGATTACAGTTCCCTCTGATGATGTGTAAGGACCTGACGACTCTTTGAAACTGTGTCCCTAAGCTGCACTACTACTTCTCGTCTTCAGAACAGAGACAGTCTGTCTCACTTTGATGTTCTGATATTTTACAAGATCTCTCTCTCTCTCTCTCTCTCTCACACACTAACAATTTCACTCACGCCAGGAGAAGGAGCTAAGTGTTGAGATACCCTGTTCATATTTTGGACGGATTCATGGGCAATACGGTGATTCATAATTACAGCTAATTACTGCTGGCAGACCAAAGTATCTGTCTGAGGCAGTGAGGTAAGCAGGCAAACAGGAGGTGTATGCAATTCACAGTCAGGGCGCAATCTTAAAGCCATAAGGGAAGCGTTCGAACAAAAACGACAGTGACAAACGCGTCAGCCGGCCCACGCCAGCTGACTACGACGCTTCACAAGGGAAAAACTGACACAGCACAGTAAATAAACACAGCTTGGTCTCTCCGGTTAGATTACCTGCTACGTTCACTTGTTGGGTTTGTCTCCCACTTCTGGGCCATCCATAAGGGAGATGACACACACACACACAAAAAAAAATTACACTGACACAATGCTTTTAGGCAATGTGTTTTTTTTTCTTTCTTTCTTTCTTTCTTTTTTTTTTTTCATAAATGAGTCAATCAAGTCGCAAAGGGGAGAGTGAGGGGGACATCTGAGTCTTCGTATTTGTCAAACGC